>NC_044916.1:34798691-34862879 GCF_003576645.1 Ipomoea triloba | reverse complement strand
CCCCCCCCAAAAAAAGAATTTGAATATTATTTATCGAAAAATAAAAAACTTGTATAAATATGAGGACGGAGCAGCGTGCGTGGAAAATGGTCATGAAATGACTTCAATTGTGTCTCAACATACACTTCCAAACGGAGCTGCCTAACAACAATAGGATAGAGACCTCACGTACCTAAACTAGCCAGCCGCCCGCGCCTAACAACAATTGGTATATATCATGCTTGAGACACATTTTATAAGGTTGAAGTAACATACAATTAATGTTTAGATTGGTCCAAAACCATTATTTTAAATATTATGTGGACCGCAATATTCAGAATTTATTATTTCTTTTTAATCTTTCTTTATAATCAGTAGAAATATTTGTTCAACTATATCATACTGTACAATTCATTATCAGGGGATGTGAAATTTCATCCCCAAAAATAAACAGGAAAGCTTGCTGTTGGGGACACTGTTATTTGATCATATTCTATGGGCGCAAATATTGAAAGAATCATTTTTGGTCATTTTTAAATAATAAAAAAAATCATTACTAAATAGAGTCATTTAAAACAAGCTTTATAGTATTGGTTGTAGCTTAGTGCATAGTCTTAAAAGCCTACCGAGGTCCTAGTTTGATTCGTTAATTAATAATTACCCTATCATGATTTTGGCCCGCCCTAAAGTCATAAATTGTACACAAAAATGTGTACACCCACCGTATGCTTATGGTGACAATTTTTTATGTCTTTATTATTATTTTATTTTAAAAAATCATGAAAACCCTCTGTGACTATTATTTCATAAAACTGTCACGACTTAAATTTGAGGTTTAATTAATAATTAGTAGCAGAATCAAACTTCAAAGGAATCAAAGATGGAGTTTATGCACGCGGAAGAAAATGAAACCCAAATTGTCCAACTTTTGCAACTGCGGTTTCATTAAATTCTTCGATCAAGTAGGACATCACATTTCATGTCATCCTTAGCTTCAACTTCGTTCCATCATTGCTTACGTTTTCGTACCCCTATCTAACAACTTTTTTCAAAATTAGACAGTAATTAAACTCCAGAGCTTAAAACAATTAATAAGTACACTCCTAAGACAATTCAAAGGTCAAAGAATCGTTTCTTGTAATTTGTAAAGCTATGAGCGTCACTCAAATCGACGTTAACTTAGTTTCGCAGTAGTCAAAATATCGGATTAGTTTCACAAGAATTTTACTAAAAATCGATTGAAAAATATAATTACTAAAAATAAGAGATTATCTAAAGTTGTGAACCAATTAAACCGGTTGAAATCTAAAAATAACAAAAGAAAAACATAAAAAAAAAATAAAAAATAAAAAAAATGCCCTTATTAAAAATAGAAAAAATCATGAAAAGGACTAAAAGTGTCCAAAAGATAATAGTATGAGATGTTAAATGCCAAAAATAATAGTATGGAACTAAATTTGGAATTGAATTAACTCGGGTTTAATTAACTCTATAGTCTTTTAATTCACGAATACTGTAATAAAAACTATCACACTTGTGACAATATCGATAATCTTTTGAAATAATATTTGAGGCAAATTATTGCATTTAGTTACTATTTTATACTAATTATATTAACCTTATAAGTTTTTGAAAAATAATAATTCTTTTTAGAGAAAAGAAATCAGCATAACTTACAGAATCGCCGTGATTAAAGTTAGATCATCTGAGATATGATGAGAATAATTTAACATTCGATATGTATTTGAACTTTCGTTTGTACTCGGCGTGACTGTGATTTGCTCAGTCGCATTTTGTTTTTTTTTTTGTTTTTTGTTATTTATTTTTTTAAAAAAAATTCATGTTCAATAAGTGTGAATCCATATATAGCAAAAAAGACAAGCACTAACATCCAATATGCCATAATTGCTCACAAAATCATTTACAGCAGACAGCAACACTAGATTTTAACTTGATGTAGCAATTCCATATATTGGCCACCTTAATTAATTAGCTGTTATATAGGTACATACTATGTAGTTACATACATGGATAGATATTATTGAGTGTAATAAGGGAAACTTGCAGCCATCGAAAATGTGCACAGTGTCCGTCTTGTAATCCTAACCGACAAAAGACCACAAGAAGGTAAAAGAGCTTAAATTGCTCATAATTTACCAACTCAAATAATAAAGAAAATCAATATGTCGCTTTTGTTGTGTGTCAAATTTGTTGTTACCAAATTAATTGTCTGAATGAATTAGCAGCTTACGCTATTAGTTACAAATAATCAAATATCATAAAACATGATGCAACATTTGATAAAATAAAATGGATGCGGGCATGGGGCATGATTGGTGGAAACAAGATAATTGTGTGGGAATTGAAGGGCCAGCATGGTTGCATAAAGGACATTAAAGGGTGCATGTGTCACATGTCACCATATCCTTTCAATTCCACTTAAGATCTCCTAAAATCTCAGGGCTCATCATCCCCACCCCTCCCCCAATTTTAACTATAATTATTCCTTCTTTGAAACTTAACTGAATTATTAAACATTCCCATTTCCCATAATCATTTCATCACCCCATATAGTTCCCCATTCTAGAATTTAATTGGACCACTATTCTATTTTTTTTCACCCGAAATCTAATATCTCTAACCCCAATTCAGTACAATTATTTAACTTTTATTCCAGAAAAATCTGATGCATAACTCTTTAACATACTATTAACACTGTGAATAAAGAGAAATATCAAGAAGTTGGAGCTATGGAAGATATTGAGATAGATGTAATAACAATAATGCACTATTTAAAAAAAAAAAAAAGATTTATAGTGTCAAGATTCTCCACAGCTCATATAGAACAAAAAGATGATGGGAATGAATTCCAAAATTCTCTAACCATTCCTGCAAATATTTAACTTAATCACCACAGTGGAGAATAAGACGTGCTATATCAACATGTGTGATAGTATTACAAGGTATATGTCAAACAAAAATCTTTATATTAAAAAAGAAGAAGAAAAAAGACAAAGTAATGAAGGCCATTTGTACGTGAATAAGCATGCACACTACTATACCTTTTGATCTTGGTTGATCTTCAATTTTGTCTGATAATAAGAATATGGTTTCCAGCTACGTACTTGTTGGCTTCTAAATTTAGCGCACTGTACAGAAATGGCGATGCTAAATATATATATGAATCATCAGGGAACATTCTCCAGGCCCTTTTCAGGGTGGAATTCTGAAGTGGAAGATGTTGAACAATTCTGCTTGTAGTTATTATTATTGCCATTGTTTCCGTCGAATAATCTCATCTGATTCCCGCCGTCGTTTATCCCTTGCTGGGTAGGAAAGCCGAGATTTGGATCATTGTTGATGATCCCCAAAGCGTCATCCATGGAGGATTTTGTCCCGAATTCCAGTGCATTAGTGTTGCCCAATGGATTATTATTCTTGATTGAGGATTGTAGGAGTGGTTGGAATGGGAGGATTTGATGATTCTGCATGTTGAGGAGCAAATTTGGGCCTTGTTTTGTGATTCCGAGATCCGTGTTACCCAGGTTGAGGTTACCTGAATTTGGGGTGTTTCCGCCACCGCAGCGGGTGTTGTTTGCGGCCATTAGAGCGTCGAGCATGGTTGTGTTTAAAAAGGGAGAATTTTGGACCTTTTGGGCTGAAGGCCTTAAGGGGTAAAGCGGTCCAAGACTGTCCAAATGAGGCGACCTGATAGCCGAGCCGGCGGCGGAGAAGAGATCCAGGCGGCGCGAATACGGCGCGCCGACGGAGAACGGCGCCGTGGGTATCCCGGTGAACTCCTGAACCATTTGCCGGAAATTAGCGGTGTCCGTCGTGAGCACGGTCGTCGGCGCCCTCCTCGACGCCCTGGTCCGTTTCTTGGGATTCTTTGGAACAACAACCCCATCCGACGGCCCTCGTATGTCCACCGCTGCCACCTGTACGGTCGGCAATGATGACGAGCTAGAAAACTGCCCATGATGACTCTCACCACCAATCATCCCCCCTTGAGTAGCCGATGAGCCCGGCGCCGCCCCCACCAAACCCCCAAAGTTACCAAAACCCGGCTCCGATCTCAATCCTCGGCCCGGCCAAACCAAATCATGATTATTATGATTATTCCCGTATTGGGAATTGAGATTCGCCAGTGATTGCGGAAAAGTCGCATCGGGATTCCCCGACGACTGAAACAAGAACTGCGGCTGCGGGCTTGAAGACGACGAGATAATCGAATCAAACTGACCCGACTGATTCAAAAAATTAGAAATGGACTCACCGCGCGAATCATACTCTTCATCGCCACCGCTCGATGATTGCAAACTACCACTGTTTCCAGAATCCATACCCAAAACGGAAAATACACACACACATATATATAGAGAGAGAAACAAACAGACAGACTGAAAAGATGAGAAATTATAGGTTTCTCAGATCAGTGTACTAAAAAGATGGGAACAAAGAGAGAACGGAACCCATATCTCGAAAGCTAGATAGCTCTGATGATGAATGATCGATCTACAATGAATCTCAACTCTTAAGGCTATCACCTTTACCGTCCTTTTCTTGGACCACAAGCTTATTGTACGCACGAGGAAAGGAGAGAGACTGAAAGCTATGCCTTTTTTGCTTCTCTTTTCTCCTTCAAGATTAGGGTTTTGTCTGGAAAAAAAAGGAGAAAAGAAAGGGAAACAGGAAAGTTAAATAAGCTGCGCTTTATTGAGATGATCAAGATCTGGATGGGTTTCTGCTCTAATTTCGGTTGTAAGTTTTATCTGTCTAGAGGTTGAAGAAGGAGAAGGGTGGTGGGGTCTCCATTGGAGCAAAGAAGTAGCTGCCGGTAGGTGGCAACGGGTCAAACTCATATAGATAGAGAAAGATTATGGAAGAGTTGGCGACCTCCCTTGATCTAATGTGAACCCAAGTAAATCATCCTAGAAAAAGCATCATATTAAAAAAAAAAAAAATATATCAACCATGAGCTAAAGTTCGATTCATATCACGAACACGTTTGAATCTGAGTTAAATCCCGCCTTTTAACAAAAATGTACAGTTAGTTTAGTGAGTTGAAATTAGTCTCAAATCTATACTGATTTGTCTTGATTTACCTTCTCATCCAATGTAATACAAGTTCATAAGATCTAAAATATAATCAGGTAAACTAGTTAAACCAGATTGAGACAGATTTATTACAAAGTCAGAAAATTTGGCTTATTAAAAAAAAAAGAGAAAAATACATTTTAGAAAAAAAAAAGGGTTTTTTTAGTGAATAAGAAAAAAAAAATGAAAAGGTGGGTGAGCTAGTTAAACTAGGTTGAGGTGGTTGAATGGTGCGAGTACACAGACAACCATAAAGTGCGGTTACGTTATCATCGTACGCCGCCGCTGTTTGCCACCACGATCGACGGCTTTTGTTCGTTTGCAGAGCATCACGCAACGAAAAAATTTAATTAAAAAATTTCAAATTAACGACCCATGATGATATTCACCGAAAATAAAATATTGTTATAATACGTTTCTATTAGGTGCATGATAAATTATTTTATACATTATTATCGTAGCAGTTTTTGCCACCAGTTGTAATGTGAATCTATTGTATTGTCCCGTTGTGCATATAAAATGCCAATACGATCATCAGTAGATAAACAAACAGATATCTGTAGCATCTCAATGTTTGACCAAGTCAAATTATATTAATATATATTAGCCCACCATTTCTTTAACAAATTAATAAAGTAATTAACAATTATGGTCTTTTTTAAGGTAACAATTAATCTTGCATGAGAGTATGAGATTACTTCTCCATATAATTAACAAAGCTAGCTTTAATATACCTTTAACACTTTTTTTTTTTTTTGGTAAAAAATGTTATACTCATCAATTCTTTAAAATGTATTATATGGCACGTACAGTCTCACGTGATATAGGTCATACAGATGTAATTTCAATCAAGTTGATTCAGTCTTTGAATTGGTAATCACAAAATTTTAAAATTCAATCACTCGTGAAGTAGCCTATTATATTATTGGCCATCCATCTCGATTTGAGCTTGTCAGTTATGAACAACTTAAGTTGATTTACTTCTTTTATGATCATTTGCTAACTAAAGTGACAAAGTTTAATTTACGTAACCAACAGACATTTTAATAGTAATTACGATTTTTTTTTGTAAATTAAAGTGTCATATAAAACTAATCGAGTTTTGAAATATAATTTAGCAGAAAAGCAGGGAATCCATATTAGAATCCACGTAGGGTGGGAGTAAGATTAGAATAGAGAAAGCATAATTGTCGCACAAGAAAGCTTATTATATTCTTGGCATAAATTATTGCGTCTGCGTGGGTGTACAATAAAAGATTAGGTTTATCAACACAGTGATATATGTTTGATTTGGTGTACATATTTTCTGCCCATCTTTTCACATGATCTTCGACCAAACCTACTCCTCCTTGGTAGCCTATACCCACACAATATGGTCTCAATTGTATATAATTAGGGATGGAATAATGTATTTTAAATTAGATTAATTTATAATATAATATATGCTTAAAAATTACACTACTTGAAAAGTTGCATATAAAATTTTTGGTTGTTCAACAACATTGATAGTTAGATATAACCACATTAAAACAAGGTGCTCTTGTTAATTAGCAAGTAATCTCTTTGCTTACACTTTGATTTTTATTTCTTAATCCAACAAAATTAAGACATGGAAGTATGCTAATCATTTTTCATTCACTATAGTTACCACTGGTTGGTCTTTTAAGATACCTTACGTCATTGTGACACAAGAGCACCAGTAATTGTTGGTTTTTATTTTTGAATTTTTGTCAAAGTTTTGTAGCAAGAGAGATAAAGGGGAAGAAAAGTTAGATGGTTGCCAATTGACAATCACCTAATGTTTCTCCCGGAAGCGCACACTGTATGTACATGGCAGGTAGTGTTGGTGCGTGTAATGCACACAAGTTGATTTTTTTTTTTATATTGAAAAATCCGATTTTTTAAGCAGTTAAACTCTTCCCCATCTGCCAAGATGTTGTGGTCTAGTGGCACCAAGTTGTACTCTCATATGAGAGATGTGAGTTCTAGCCTCAGTAGAAGCGATATTGACTTATTGTGCTTCAATAAGTTGCTTCAGTAGGTTGAGAAAGTACTGCATTATAACAGACTTAGTAGTACTCAAAACTCTGCCACATCTGTCTCACCTCCCCTTAGAAAAAACTTAAAAAAAAAAAGAAAAAAGAAAAAAGAAAAAGAACCAAGGGTGATGGCGTGATGCTCTAAGAATATTCGTAAAGGATTGGTAGGCCCACAGTGTTGCGATCAAACCCAATAAAGTCAGGGCCCATGAGTAAATATTGGGTCTATTTAAGAATTTTCAAAAGTGAAGCATTTTTAGGCCCATTATAGTTATTGGGCCAAAAATTTCAATCTTCGACCTCGTATTTCCCATGCATGCAAGCCGCAGAATTATTTGCCGAGAAGCGTCTGATCGGCCCAGTATAAAGTGAATCAGTTGTTTTATCCTGGACACAGGGATATTGTAAGATAGACCCGAAAAAGTTCATTGTACTACATTACATATTTATTTTTAGTGTATCACATGTTCAATTTTAACATATTGAATGTTCATGTATTTTGTTGCCTGATCATTATATTTTTATACTTGTCCATTTTTAGTATGTTGTAATTATTTATTTATTTATTTTGGGATCAGGTAATAGGCAATTTTCAAATGAGTTCTAGTACATGTACTCCATATTTCTACTTTATCGCTTTTTATTTCCTAAGGTAGCAAAAGATAAAAAGTTATTTTTCGACCTATGAGTTTCAAAAAAAATATCAACTTTTTGAGTGATTGAGTAAAAATTGGGAATAGAAGTAGTATCCTCCTTTTTAAATTCAATGTTACATTGGTCTGGTCAAACAAAATTATTAGGTGACGAGTTGAGGAAAACTCACAACCAATATTCAAGAGTATGGACTAAGTAATTAAACAACACTTGTGTAATAATACGCAAACCATACAAATGAGGTAATTTAACTGTACTAGAAAGATCTTGCATAACGAATTTGACTGATAGAATATTGATATAATTGAACTTGTGACATTTAAGTTCGAGAATCATACGGTATTCACTCTGTGACCCATTTCGAAGTAAAGTGACTTTATTTTATGATGATCGTGAATTGAAGACACTATTTTTTTCATTGGACAACTCTTTTCACATGTATCTACTCTCCATGCCCAGCCTCCTATTCCCCATGCATGCAAGCCACAAATATTTCCGACAACACTCATGGTCCCAATCTCGTCCCGAACCAAACAAAATCCGGCACTGTAGGGCTCTTTAGTCTTTACGTGCACAAAATTAACTTATTTCGAGGTATTCAATATCGATTTACATAAATTAATTGTATATTTTATGCATTTAAACTAAAATTACTAATAGTTAATATTGAGATATTTTGTATCTTCATCATAAGGTAACAATTGTGTAAAAGTGAGCTTGAATTCAAAATTATATATAAGATGTATATAGCCTAATTCTGAATTAATAAATTCAATTTCTACTATTTAAACACAAACATATACGTGTGTGATGCAGTTACATAATTAGGTAACGTGAATAAACTTTAATTATATATAGGTATGAAACAAATCACTATCACATTGTGATATAATTAGAATTTATTTTCAAATTATATATCATAGATTAAACTTATCTTCATTGTCTAATCATATCGCTATGATCAAGTAATAATGTAGCAGTTTAACTAGAGTGATTAAAGTAAAAGAAAGCAACTTGCTAAAGAATAAAGATCAGACTACTATACAAGCCCTATTATTGCAGCAAACCCTAGCTAGCTAGCTATATATGCCAATGCTTTTCAGCTTTGTATATAATTACAAAAAAACAATTAAGCATATGATGTCTCTAGAAATGTGGTGCATTGTATTGTTTCATGGCGAAGAAACTTAGTATTAGTATTAGTAAAAGATTTGGGCGGTAAATCAGATGTGATTAGCATTAAATAATGTTGTTATATACAAGGATGTGATTATTGATTGGTCCTTTTGGCGCCGAAAGATGGTCAGAAAGAAGAGGATGAAAGAACAAACTCCCAATTATTCCAACATTTCCTTCGTCTGCTTCCCCTAGCAAAGTCATGGCAACCAAACCTCCACCATGGATCCACATTTACACCTCCCTTTATTTTGTACGAATATATATTATTTTTGTATATATACACGCAGTCCAATAATATTATAGCCATTGGCAGACGTGGCACGACCACCGAGGTGGGGACCAACACGTGTACGTACGGATTCCTTAATCCAACTCCACACAATTAAAATCAGGATCATTAACTAGATTTAAGGATATATATTAGGGGTAAAGTGTGTTTGTCTCTGCACATACACTCTGAATTTAATTTGATTCCCTAGCTTGCTGATTAAAACCTCTTAATAATGAAGAAACGTATAACACTTTACTTATATAGTTATAGGTTCGTGGTTGTGGATTTGTGGTTCTGGGTGCCTCATTCTCCTCGAATATAACACTTTATTTAATCAGTCAAACATTACTATGAAACTATTTATGAGTATTATTGTACTATCTAGAATAGTTGGTAAGAACAATTTGGCGTTGGATGTCGTGTAAAAAAAGAATGTTTGTACATATTATTTTAACTACTTTTATTAACGAGCAAGCATCATTTCATTTTAATTTGATGCTCTTCTACTATATATTTTGTCAAATCAGGGTGTTGAGGCCTTGAATTTGATTCACAAACCCACTACTCATTTGTGATTAAAAAAATGTTTCTTAACTAATATAATGTTCTTAAGATACATAGTTACAAATTTAAAAAACTTTACAATATTGTACTTAATAGTGTTATATGTGTATTTAGCTTGTGTTTAACGAAGTTGATTGTATTATTATTATTATTTTGTTTTTTATCACCCAAGTTTCATGGCTTAGTTGGACTATATCTTGGACCTCATGGACCCGCTTTTTTTGTATTCTCCTCCTTTGTATAATAGTGCATACACATTGAACAATTTTAATTTATAGAATACAGAACCATTTATGCTTAACCGTACGTAAAGCTTTTCTATTTGTTACATACTATTATCTTTCGTAAATTAAAATATATCACATAGGTGCATCGAAAACCCACTTTATCACCTAGGAAATCTGGGATGAGGATTCTATATCAGTATTTTTGTTAGGGATATAGTATTTATTATTAGTGATGAATAAGATATGACAATGGGGGTTAGGAATTAATTAGTTAAAAATTGGAAGGAGGGCAAGATAATGGGTTAATTAACTTATGGGTAATGGGTGGTTCCATTTCATATGCTTGGGATAATGGGATATCCTCCTCTCTTTTTTGGGTAACGAGGAAAACTCGCAATAACTGTTCAAGGTTGTGCATTGGGTAAATCCCGCCTTATGACCTTGACCGAGAAATAACTATAATGAAGTAAACCAAATTAAGTTGTTTATATAACTGATCGGATCAAATCAAAAAGGCTAATAGACCGTTCCCGTTAGGGATTAACGAGCTAAAATTTGAAAGGGGGGCAATATAATGGTTTAATTAACTTATGGGTAATGGGTGCAGTGGTTCTATTCATATGCTTGGGATATGCCCCCCTCTCTCTCTTTCACCAATAATTGGTGGATTACAAGGCTTAGTTTAATAAGGAATTGAAGGCTCAATGATGGGTTGATGAATCTAGTGGGGAGGCCATTCTTTACACGTCTAAAAAGAGAACAAGTTTTTAGTCATGGGTTGGGAAGCATTTTGGGTGTCCCCATTTAATATCCTACCCATGTATGTCTTCTTCACATCAAGCACTTCAAGTGGATTCCAACTCTTCCTTCAACAACATCTATCAATGCCAACAACAACTCTTTATTTTTTTCTTTCTTTTTCAACCCCCCTCCCCCCAATCCACCCCTATTGCAAAGTGGGTTTCCCTTTCACCACCTAACACTATAAACATTAAAGATTTAAAGTGAAAGGGATCTTTTAGCTAGGTGTTTATATTGTGGTTGTGCAAGAACAAATATATTGTTATAATAGATTGAAACTTTTTCTTTTCAGTTAGCTTGCAGTTTTTTACTATTTTATTTACGTGCTAGGTTTATAGTTCAGATGTTGAGCCGATTGTTTTCGTTCACATATTTTCTTTATGAACTTGATCTTTTGTGTTTAAATATCCTCTTAGTGCTCTTTCTAAATATATTAGGAGTAGTTTTCATCTCTAACACTAAATGGATTAATATAATGAATATTATAACCACAACTTGGGTTTATTTAATTATTATTTATTAAATAAATTATAAGCAAATTTATATATAACGAAAATACCACTTGTCAAAACCCCCTTTTCTATTTATAGGAAAGACTGCAATCGCTATGTCCTCCTCTTAGTAAAGCCGCCTTGTGACCTTAGCCGACAAAAAAACTATAAGTAGGTAAATCAATCCATATACTTGAAATTTTGTACTTATCAAACTAACTGTTTGATGAACTTGGATAGTGTTGCCCATGTCAAAGTTAAACTCTCTTTATCATTTTATATGTAGATGTTCATTACATTTACTCTCAATTGTATTTCCTACTTCTGATTTAATGATACATGATCGGTATTAATTAGTAGTTGAACAATTTTTTTAATCTTTAATTTCTTTTGATCAAACTCGTTAAGAATACTGAACACATGACAAGTGGATTACTCTTATATATAAAGATACATAGCATTGTTGCGTGTTAAAGCAAGCATGCTTCATGTTTTGATGTTATTCATGCGAGTGAAGATGGGAGATATAAAAAAAAGGGGCAGGATATGATAAAAACGTTGGGATACATAAACAAACAATATAATGCACATTAAAATTGTTGTAGCTTATAAAGCAGAAATCACAAGTGTCACGAGAATCCATTAAGAAACAACTTAAAGATTCCTCGAGTCTTTTGAGGTGGGCTCTGGGAAATCCAAGTGCCCAATGGTTGTAGATCTGTTCTTCTGTTTCCAAGCAATGGCCTCGTTCCACCCATTATGGGTCCAATAATATTCAATTTAATTACTTTAATTTAACCTTAATTAGCCTTCCCAAGATCTCTTCTTTCCATTATTTTATGGCTTTCTAGGATCATTCATCTCCTGCATCTTCCAATCAAATTTTGCTTCTCCTTATACCCTGTCAGTTTGCCACTGTGTTACTGCCCCAAATAATGTTTGCCCTCATCTCTGATCTCTCCATCTTTTTCTTTTTCTTTTTTCCCATTTTTAAATTAATTGATTATCATTTTCTGACACAAATTTTAAGATTAGTCTCCAGATGGTACTGTGGAATAAAGCTAAAACTAGAGTATTATAGTTATAGGACTAATGAGTACCAGGTACTATTATTGCCTGTAAGTTTATTAGATATATTATATGTATATGTTTGTGTGGAAGAGCTACCATTAAAGGCTGGACACTTTTCTCACTATGAATTATAATGATTCTTGCCTAGTGGACCCAATAATTGATCCTTAATTCATGTAGTAAATGTCAAATATAATTATCCTTTGGGTATGGAGATATATTGATTGGTTGAGTAAAAAAATATTATGTATCTAGCTAAAAAATAAATTCAGAAATATAGAAATAGAGTCAAGCAAATGATAATTCAGTATTTTATACATGTGAAACTGATGAGTCACACTGACTAAGTAACTTGTAAAACATTACAATAAAACAAAAATAATTGAATGCTATTCGAGCAAATGCATCCTACCAATTCTAAAATTAATAGTGGAAGTGTGCCCCAAAAGCGGTGGTTATGTGAAAAGAGTTTGATTTTGGTATATGAAGTTCAGGAGTTTGATTCCCGTGGCATAGCATAGCCATAGGATCTTCCAAAGTGCAATTGACACTTTCTGTGATTTGTAATGACTATGAATTTTCTTGCCATTTAAAAAAAAAAAAAGTGGAAATGTGCATCCCATAAAAACATGATCGAATAACACCTGGAATGGGAGACATAGAGCATGCCTTATTGGTTACTAACTTTTAAAATATCTGTTAATGATACTTATGGATAAACATCTAATGTATATTGGCATTAACGTTATATCTAAAGTAATTTTCTATGTTTAAGCAGACCTGCTATCTTATGACTCTCAGGGTGTCTTTACAACTGTACATATGCTAGCTTGTTTCCATTATTGAAAGTTTAGCATAGTGAAATTAAATACAAATTTCAATGAATCAAAGGATAAGTCAGGCTGCCCAAAGTACACTCAGGTTTTGTGTTTTTGCTGGTGGACACATTCATGTTCATGATACTCCCTAATTTATTAAGGTATAAAATATAAGATCGAGATACATATGATACTAAACAAATAAAATATTTTTATTTGAACAAAATATGGTGACAGATCATCTAATAGTTAAAATTGTGAGTCATGGTGAGAATGGAGGTTGGGAGCTAGGTGACTATTTCTTTAGGTGCGACTGAGGTCAACTAGATGCCGCGAGCTGAGATATTGTGTGAGCCCTTCGAGACCAAGGAGAGTCCTTCTACAATGAGGTTGATTGTGTTCCTCCTTTCCTAGGTGACCTCGTCCTTCTTTCTTATATAAATGTCGTATAAATAATTATTAATGTTTTATGAACACGAATGAACAATATGTATTACACAAAATTAAGCAAATTACTAATTTATTAAGAAATTGTAACATCCACTAACACACAGACACACATAGAGCAACCTTAAATCTCTAGGCCAGTTGCCACAGTCTTAAAGGTGCATACCATTTAAAGAGGAGATTAGTCACTGTGTCCGACGGTGAAAACCCTGAATTACACATGAAAAAAAAGACATACATACATAGATACAAATGATATAATAATCTAGTTAAACATAAGCTGATAAGCATGGTGCATGTGATAATAGGAAAAATATTTGTAATTGCAATGAACATACATTTTAGTTGATATGAAGTATGAACAATAATGCTAGCTAGCCTATACCTATATAGTTGATTCCCTACATAGCTATATATATACTTCTTGGGGAGGTAGGGAGGTGGGGAGGGGATACCTACACTTTCACGTACCCATTCAAAGGATTCCCATATTGACTCTTTTGTCCAAGAAAAATATCATACTCCCTATCCCATTTAAACTTTTGCTATTTTTAAATGCTAGATGACGTGGTAACAAATTATATGATTGATCTAAATGAAAAAATTAAAGGAAAAAAAAGGAACCTTCACATCAACCAATATAATGGTCATTATATTCTTCATATATGGCGATGGACGTGAATTTCACTAATACGTCATTATATAATTCATTGGACAACCAATTTCAAAAATATTTGAACTTTAATAAATTTTGAGTTAATTAGACAATGCTTTGTGGGACATATTTTATTTTCTTTAATTTTGCACAAAAGCAAAATAAAATAAATGTTGAGCATGTTATAGTGCTTTAGAATATATATATAGCTCTTACTTATATAAGAACAAGAAACATCTGTAACCTCCACATGAAAAGGTAATTACTCAACAGCTCTTGTTTAACACACATATTTGCCTTTTTCAGAAAAAAAAAACACACACATATTTGCCTTGGGCATATATATTAATGCATGGATTTTTACAAATTCACATGCAAAGAAATGTACGTGCAAGATAGCACGTGCACAGCTCGAGACAACGATTAAATTAAAAAAAAATACAAGAATAAAAATACATTTGCTTAACATTTTTTTTTTACGGAATTACTACAAAATCTTTTTTTTTTTTTTTCCATCCCAATTGATAAGTACGTACAGCTGCATAAGTTACTACTATACAAGCTCTTCAACCTCTTCCACCCCAATAAAATTTTTCGGGTTAAAAGGTCAAATTCTTGTATTATAACGTTAGGTGGTCCTCCCGGTTAGTATTATTCTTTCTTTATTTACAAGAAGATCTTGCTTTCCACTCCACCAATCGTTTCAGAAAGTACATAACCTGCCACATAAAGAAATTATCCCACGAATCAATAACCAAATCAAAGGAATATTTATTCTTATTCCTAAAAAAAATGTGTTGTATTAATTTCAACTCACCTCCGATGGGTCCTTAAGAGAATATGAAGCATCCGTTTCTTTCGGAGCTTTTGAGACTAAGATTCCAAAACCTTGTCCTCTCTCACGCAAAACCTATAACATCAATCAATACAAATTATTGTTGTTAAGGAATTTTCTGACCGGTTCAAACCAACAATATTTATTATATATTGTATGTATATAATACGTACTTTAAAAGCGTCCTCATCCGTCCGATCATCGCCAATGTAAACTGGCAAAACATCATTAGAGTTTGCAAAACCTAATGCTTCCAACAAGAACTCCAACGCCTTGCCCTTGTCCCATTTAATGGTGGGACGAATCTCCAACACCTGTATTTTCATATAGTAAGATATTGTCCGTTAGTTTCAATGTTTTTAAGGAATAAAAATGCTTGGAATTCAATTAATTAATGTATCACCTAACATAAATGTATATTATATATGACAGTGAAATATATGACAAAGACAAGAATGTTAGTTGAACATATATAAATATATAATTATAATTATTGTACCTTCCTCCCTTGAGATAGTCGAAGCTCTGGGTACTCCTTGATAACAGATTTCACCATCTCTCCTAGTTCATCCCATCTCTGATAACAAAAAATAAAAATGTTAGCTCATTATATATATACAGTATGTGAATATTTAAAGAGCAAAAAACGAAAAATTCGGAGTAAAAGGTTAAAAATTGTACCTTTTCCTCGACGCAACGATAATGCACAGACAAGCAAAACTTGTTGTTTTCCACTTTGGCTCCAGGGACAGATTTGGTTTTCTCCAATAATACTTTATATACCTGAGTGAAAAATTATACATTCAAGTAAAAATAAAAAAGTTAGTACATTTGGGGATGTTTTAACCTTTACCATATACTGAATACAAGTACACAATCCACTAGAGAGGAGAAAACCAACCTCTTCTATCATGGGTAAAAATTCTCTTGCAGGTTGGCAGAGAACAGCTTGATTGCCCTGAATAATTTTTACCAAAAATCATTAGTAAAAAGATCCCAGAATAGTATTACTGTTGCGGTCAATTTTCATCTATAATTTTCACCTTTAGATTGCCTTTAGTTGGTCCCTTGATGTCCATTCCATGGCTTCCGGCATAATACAGTTGAGACAGTTTCACAAAGTTGTACACCTAAAATTTATGTTTAAGAATATTATTAATCAAATAATCATTAAAATTTAAAAAAAAAACTGAAAATAATTGAATTTTTTTTAAGGAAAAAAAAAATACCTTTGCCCTGCACCTGCCACTCACTATGGCTGTGGGAAAATACTTTGATACGTTCCTCACAACATCTCTCATCTATATTCCAGAAATAAAACAGGAAAATGAGTTTATTGAAATATATTAGGAAAAAAAAAAAGAAGGTGGGGGTGGGTGGGTGAGGGGGATGAGGAATGTTGAACCAACCTCAGGGGCCATGAAAGCTTTGTCGGGGTCTTCAACAATGGGGGAAAGAGTTCCATCATAATCAAGAAACATGGCGATCTTCTTTCCTTTAGAAGAATTCACTATATCATCAAACATGCTTATAGCAGAGGGATGACTCAACTGTTCCATCCAAAAAAACAAAAATTAATCCTTAAGATCTGCTAAAATTCCGAGGTGAGGAAGCTAAGGAGCATATATATATATATATGAATTCCGAGAGACTCACGATCCAAGACTTGTTAGCATCGTCAGATTCGGAGGATCTTCGGGTTGGCGAGGAATCCCTCATGGATTCGAACAATGCATTGATCCTACAGGGGCGGGGAATGGAAATAAAACTCCCCGCCGCTCCGGCGGGCAGCACCGCGTGCGGGAACAGCTCCGGCTCCGGCACCGCCACTTTTATGACGGCGACGCCGGATTTCGGGTCGGAAACCACCACATTCTGGTTAGTCATTTTCCTCTAGTCTGCATGGAATATAATTATACACAAACCATTAACAACACACAATTACTTCAATCCAAAGAACCAAAACACAGAAAAACGCAACGTACGTGAATCACCTAAAAGCTCACAGCTAAAGAAACAGAGGACTCTGAAGAAGAAGAAGAAGAAGGAGAGACGGGAGAGAAGAGGAGAGAAGAGGAGAGGAAAGGAGAGAGTTATGGCTGAAATGGTAGGAAGTGGTGAAAGGGGGAGAGGAATTTATAGAAGGGAAAAAGGTAGGGAGAGTGAAAAAAAGAAAATAATGAAGAAATTAAAGTAGAGAGAAGAAAAAAATTTAAAAAGCACTCAGACTCAGTTACAACTCACAAAGAGAAAACGAAGGGTCGTGTAGTCAATTTACCAGTGAGTTCGAGTCTTTGATGGAAGCACTAACAGACGAAGCATCCTATCTCGATTCCGCCTCTTCCTGTATGTACCTTTGTGGCCTCTCAACACACTCACTCATACCTTTACTGTATTATATTGATGTGTAGTACATTTTTGGATTCTTCCCCACACCCCCACATTGTGTATAAGTTACCCTCATTATAAAGTAAACCACACTTCGAATCCTACACCTTACACCTATAAATGCATATATGAGTCGAATTCGTATAACTTTTAAGTAACTATCATCTTTTGAACGAAAGTTACTCATAAAGGAGACAACTTATTTTATATCTTTGTAGCTTTATAAGCTGATTAAGAAAAGACTTACACCTTACACTTATAAACGCAAAATCTGGATTACATTCAATTTGTAAACATTAAGTAGCAAGTCATCTTTTGATGAAAATGATCATAGATTAAAGGACATAGCTTATTTTATATCTTTCCACTTTTAATTATATAAGTTGATTAAGAAAAGACTTACACCTTACACATGTAAACACAGCCACAATCTAGATTAAATTCATAAACTTTAAGTAACAAGTCATCTTTTGACCAAAATGATCATAAAGGAGATAGCTTATTTTATATCTTTCGACCTTTATAAGTTGATCCGGAAAAAACTTATACCTTACACTTGTAAATGCAAAATTTGGATTAAATCCATACAAAATGTCATCTTTTAATTGAAATGACCATAGAGGAGATAGCTTAGACTATATGTTTGCAATTTTATAAGCTAGAAAAAAAAAAAAAAGACTTTCATGGATTAAATTCGTACAACTTTAAGTAACAAGTCATCTTTGCTTGAAGTAGAAAGGAGCTGAGATAACTTATTTGATATCTTTCCAACTTTATGAGGTGAAAAAAAACTTACACCTTACACTCATAAATACAAGAACTGAATTCGTACAACTTTAACTAACAATTCATTTTTTATTGAAATAATAAGAAAGGAGATATCTTATTTAATATCTTTCCAGCTTTATGAGCTGGGAAAAAAAAAAACTTACGCCTTACACTCATAAATACAAGAGCTAAATTTATACAACTTCAAGTAAACACATTTTATTGAAATAATCAGGAAAGAGATAACTTATTTAATATATTTTCAACTTTATGAGTTGAAAAAGAAAAAGAAGAAGAAGAAAAAAATTTACATCTTACACTCATAAATATGCAAGAGCTAAATTCGTACAACTTTAAGTCACGAGTCTTTTTCTATTGAAATAACAAAAAAGGAGATAACTTATTTTCTTTCCTTTATGAGTTGAAAAAGGGAGAGTGGGAGTTAAAGGAGATCCATTCATATATAAATCTCCCATAAAGTACTTAGATTATACCTAATTAGCAACCTTCACTTTTTTAATGGTTATATATTGAGGATAATTGTCAAAATTCTTATAAATTATAATTTAATGTCAACAACTTAAGGCTAGTCATTTTTGTATTTGTGCAATTGTGGCACGTTCTAGAGCTAAGTTGTGCTGTAAATAAGTTGTGACAAATTTAAAAGTATGTTATTTTAATTAAATTTCATTACTTTAAGTAAAGTTGAAAACAATATTAAATTAGTACCATGTAAAAGAAAAGTAAAAGTTTTTATTTATAGGTCATACAAATTAAAGAAGTTGTCTATTGACCTTCTTGGTTTGAGCCAATCAGCTATTGACAATCTATATATATTGGTTTAACTCATTGTGGTCTTTTGTTGACCCGCTAACGTTATAATGTAGGGCTTCACCCAAAGCAATCCTTCGGATAATAGGATTGAGATTTTTCGTAAATCAAAAGTTGTAGTCATGTTGTTGAAGGATGGGCCTTTTTTATATGTTACTTGTCTAAATTTTTTGAAAACTGACTGGTAATTTATATAATTTTTAAATTAATAAAAGCAACAAAAATATATTGAGTGTGTGAATTGTTAATTGTTAATATTATACATGTAAAAATCTAAGTGGTCCAAACGTACACATACTTCAACACATAATATACATAATTTACACATGTAAACCATAAGCGTGGTCCAAATACGTGTTGAACACCACAAGATATAGAATAAAAAGTCAAGGTCGATCCCCCAGACGAACTTCTACCAATATTAGAGGATGATTGTAACGCCTATCCCTGTTGGCGTTTTATGTACAATAACAATTAAACCATATCCCTTTGGGTTTCTCCCTTCCGATTTATATAAAAAAAATAGAATAAAAAGTCAAAAAAAAATACAATCAGTCCAAGCACATTGAAAATTATGGAATATATTCTAATAATAGAGAGAAATGTGAATGAAGCCTCGAATAATGCAACAAGTTTACAACACACGGCTTCACGCGTAAAAAGAAAAATCAAACTCCAGCTAGAACAATAGAGAGCATAATGTTAGCATATGATGTGATTTAGAAATAAAAGTTGCTTCATATGGATAGAAATGGATGATATAATTAGCACTGTGAGTTTATGGTGCATTGAATATGCTGCAATTTCAACCCCTATGATAGGTTAAAGCAAGCACATAATAGTATGTATGGTACAGCCTAAAGGTTCTTTTCTCTCTTTTATCAATTTATTGTGTTTTTTATTCTTCAATTTTACTGGACCTTTTGTGCAATGATTGTTAAGACAACTGAAAAGAAGAAGTATAGTGTTGTGTAACTTTGGATCAGTCACTTCGTATTCAAAATTTTCAGCGCATGAAGGCACCACTATTGTCAATGTCCTACTTTCTAGAGGTCCTACAATTTCCCATCCCATCATATCATTATATATATATGGTAACCAACTAAGGAACTAATTACTCAATTGATTACTACCTAATTATGTCAATTTCCTATTCCCTTTAATTAATGTATTCATATTTAGTTAATACCTTGGCTTGTTAGTCAAATGTAGTCTTTGTCATTTTCTTATAAGTTTTAATTTATGTGGAATATGGTCCAGCTGATATGGAATTAGACTATAGAACGTTAGGTATATCGTTTCAACATACAAGTGAGTGATGAGAACAAGCTAAGGGTGAAACTATACTCAAACCTCCGTTTGAATTGCACAAAGTTGTCGAGAGAAGGTAGAAAAATGGAAGTATTCTAATCTACACACTATGCTACGCGAATAAAATTAATAAATTGAATGTGCATATTGTAAGAAAAGACAAACAAGTTGGTGGGGGAGAGTGAGTTTGTATACACCCCACCACTTTAAATCAAGGCTAGTTACCTCCATAATTGATACTAGGTGTGATGAAAGAAAATTCTATGGGCAATTTTGTTCTCCCGCTGGTATTCTAAAGCAGGCATAATACCATCTTAAGAGGTAGAGCGAACTAAGTAAAGAGAAACATCTCTCCTATCTCCTAACTATACATTTCTTTATCAGAAAGACAGAATGAGATCAGGACGGTAACCTTTCTTAAAGTATAATATCCATATGTGATATGTACCTAGTAAGTCATGTACCTATATTCATATATTTCTTTTCTTGGGCATTTCGGAATTACTCTTTGAAATTAGATTCACCCTTTGTCAAAATTTTGAATAGGATTTCTTTGATAGCAAATGTTAAATGGCGTCAATTGTCATATTTTTAAATTGTTAGTATTGATTTGCTAGGCATCTGTCTAGCATTAGTTGTTGAAACTGAAGAAAAAAAAAAAAACTCAAGATCTAAAACTCCGTAACTTTTTTGGTAATGATAAAAAAAAGTTTGGTTTAATTAATATATGGTTGAATTTGTATACTCAGTATTATTTATTAACTCAATTATAACTCAAGTTTTTTCCATCAAAGTAAATTTTATTTATCCAATTAATTTGCAATATAAATTGAAAAATAAGAACATTTAATTTAGACCCAAGAAGAAGAAATGCAGTCCAAATTGTAACCACTAATTCAAATTTCAACAAAAAGTGTCGTACTAAGCTAGCTGTAGCATAATTCTCCCAACTACCTTTTATTGTCCTTTTTCTTCTTCTTACAAATTCATTTCTCTGCCCCCAAAAGCTTCTTGTTCATAAGCAAAAAAGAGGCTCGAAAGATTTTGAAATCATGATATATACGTTCATCTCTTCAATCATGGGTACGACCCAAAAAAATTAAAAAATCAAAACAATGAAAATTTATATTGCTTCATCATAATAAAGAATCGCGGTGTAAATTTTAAAAATAATAAATTTATACTCTGTATTGTATAATTAACCGTACGTGTTAAATACACACATTATAATCAAACAATAGAAATTTTAATTCAAAAATTGTCACATAAAGTTTCTAATTTATATTATAAGATCCATGGCAGAATTTGATTTGGACCTACTCAAAATAAAATAAAATAAAAAAGAAAATTTGTATTTTTTGGTCATCTAGTTATACCCATAGTGCACACTTAGTCCATGAGTTATATACATGATTATCTTTAACCTTTAAATTATGCATGGAGTAGCTATTTTAGTCCGTGAGGACCAAATCAACCACTTTTTTAAGTAACAAATTGGTAGTAGAAATAATTACGATAGACTAAAAACGTCACTTCGTGCATAATCTAGAGGCCAAAAATAATGACACATATAACTTTAAGTTTGTACCACGGGTATAACTAAAAGACCAAAAATTAAATTTCTTTTTTTAAAAAAATTGTACTCCATAATTCGTTAGTACAGTGCCATGCATAACATACAAGTTGTATCAGTTTCGGCAGAGAATATTAAAATCTTCTCTTCACCGGCCAAGAGAGAATTCATGCAATCTGGTCAAATGATTTGGTTCAAACTATTCCATCTCCACCACCTTTTTCTTTCTCTTTCTTGTTTCTCAAGATCTAATCAATCCTTCCTCCTTCTAACTTATATTGCACGTGACTTTTATAAATATCTCCAAACAAAAAAAATTTATTTAAAAAAAAAGGAAAAAAAAAGTCCAAATGATGTTCTTTCTAGATACATTCACAAATTAAACATAAAACCTCCTGACCCGACCACCGGAAAAATTATGCATTCCGCCCCCTGAAACCTCCATCCAGTAAACAATCAGCCTTAAACCTAACCCCATAAACCCGCTGGCCTGATTAATTATATATATAATACCATCATTAGCAGCTTGTTTTGCTCACCCTAATTCTTGTTTAGAAAATTCTAAAAGAAGAAACAAAATTTGTTTTCTACAAATTACAAGATTAACGTTAAAACATCGTTGTCCCCATGAATCTTACTACCTCCTGCCCTTTCCGTTGTTGTTAGGCCAGCAAAAATTTTAATAATAATTAATGTAGATATAGATACTCGTATTAATTTAAAGAAGGATAGGAAAATCGGAATTAAAAAGAAATTCAAAATCAAGTCTCTTTTGGAATAGATACAGGGAGAGAATGTTCAAGAATGAGTATTATTTGTATTTAACAAATATATATCTTATCAAAAATATGGAATATATTGTAACACTATTGGGATGATTATTCCAAAATATTTTTTTCTTTAATTTTATTTGATACATTAGACTAATTTTAAGCCCTAGAGCCTCTACTCAAAAACTGTTAAAGGAGGTATACGAGTCGTCCCCTTTGGTCCCATGTTTCCATCTTTGCCTGTCGGGTCTTTATCTCATCTGATCAGTCATGGTCTCTAATAAGTGATTCCAGGTCTTCCTACTATCGCTAGAATAAGACTTTAAGGTGATTGATAGAAGCAAGTTTTGCTGGGTTTCTTTAAATTATTTTTGTGGGCATTAGTTCAACGCTGTCCACGAAATGGACCGACCAAATAATTCTCCGGCCGGAAAGGTCACCGAACTCCGAAAAAGATTTGAATCTTTTCAATATTTATACTTTCTTTTTGGCTTTCCCTGCTGAATTATGGTAATAAATAACTGAATCCTCACATGCCTGAAGACTTTCCCATGCAGCGTTTTCTTTAGGAATCTTTCCCCTTACCTACCCCCCCCCCTCCCCCCGTTAATTAGCCATTAAGTAACAGTCAAAAACAACGGGTTCCGAGACATTTAAACGTAGGAGAGTTCCCCAGAATCCTTGCTTAATGATTAATGATGTTTGTCAAAAAGGGAGTTTGGCAATATGGAAATGGAATAACTTTTTGGTCAAGAAACCTTCCTCCCACCTTCCTTCTCTGAATTCCAGCATTGCTTCAAAACCTAACCAGACATGCATGCATGTATTTTGTTACCTTTCGATACGCAAGTCAATGATAGCTGCATATATAGTCATAGCCGTCGACGTGCATGTGATTAGATGCCATTCGTGCACGTCCAACCATATAAAAATTGCGACAATTTTTTGGGTTATTTTCGAGTACTCCCACGTATTTTTTAGCTAATAACAATAAAGGAATGTACACTGATAATTAATGCACTTGTTATACTGTGGACCATGGTGCAAAATGCATTGTAGACCATGATCATGATTGATACTGCAGTTGTGTTGAAAGGAAACGGCAGTTGCGCGGAACAGATACTGTTTCATCCGTCTGTTGTCATTAATCAAAACGACGTCGTTTTGATGCCGCGGTCCATAGTATAATTTGCGTAATTAATGAGTTCAGTGTACATATATAATCATATATATTATATGGCGGGAGACAAGACCTAATTAATAAGTTAAAGTTTTGAGTTTAATAATTCAAGTATTGACATTAAACATGTTTTAAGATCTCATGCTAACCTGAAAAACAAAGGAAAAGTCCAAGGATGTTTGGTACTTTGGGTCTTTGGTCAAACATTAATAATACGATAGTGTGAACAAGAGAACTGAATACTTGTTCTTCTAGCACATGCCGGCAATTAAAATTTAAAATTAATAATAACATAAATTGGTGATACTGTTAACTTGGTAACTACACATCTTTTTATAGTGATTGTAAAATTTTTTTGGTGATAAAAAGAAATAAAATAAAATATAAGGGAAGAAAGATCGGAAAGCAGAAAATTAAATCGAATATATTCTATGTAGTACTGTGACCAATTATAGCATTCATCGATGCATAGGAATTAGGATATAATTCTCAAAAAAAAAAAAAGGAATTAGGATATATGACCCTCTTTCCTCTGCATCTCTCGAACTTACGTAATCGCAATCGTCATGTTATTCGTACCTAAAATTTACTTATTTATGTTCCCATCTATTATAATTCTTCTAGGTGGTTTAGAAACTTGAAAAAAAAAATCAATTTTCAGAGACATTTTCTAGATTTTCATGTCTGTGGTTGTTGATGAAAAATAAAGTTAAAATAAAATATTCATTCTAATTATTGGAAAAAAAAAAGTCAATTTCGTAGAAAATATCTTACTAATTTTTTAGTCGTGAAATATTGTCTAAATTTCTTATTTTTCTATGTTTATCTGCTCTCTTATCTCTTTTCAAATTTTCAGATTAATATTACCACCACCACCACACAACCACAACCACCATCATCATTAACAGACCTAGGAGTGAACCCATAAAATCATCAGTAGGGATGTCAACGGGGCGAGGTGGGGGCAAGGGCATACTCCCTATCCCCGCCCCCGACTTTCTCCCATACTCCCCATCCTTGTCGGGGAATAAAAATCCTCCCCATCCCCATTTCCATGGGGATTATCGGGAGATGGGAATCCCAACTCAGTTTTTTTTTTTTTTGGAGCAAAAAAAAAAAAGAAGAAGAAATATTATACAACTAAACATGTTATCCAAAGAAGTATTTCATAAGTATTACATACCATAAAAAAATACTTTCAAAATTATATATCCGTATATATTATATACAAAGTAATACATATATGCATAACTAAATAAATAAACCCTCAAAATAAATAAATGATTAAAAATAAATGATAGTTTCATATAATTAAAAAATTCAAGATATAATTCCTAAAATTAGCATTTCAATATGGAGAAGATTGGGTGGCCTATATAGCTTAATTAATCAAATTTCACCAAAATTGTAAATTATATATANAAATTGGTGATACTGTTAACTTGGTAACTACACATCTTTTTATAGTGATTGTAAAATTTTTTTGGTGATAAAAAGAAATAAAATAAAATATAAGGGAAGAAAGATCGGAAAGCAGAAAATTAAATCGAATATATTCTATGTAGTACTGTGACCAATTATAGCATTCATCGATGCATAGGAATTAGGATATAATTCTCAAAAAAAAAAAAAGGAATTAGGATATATGACCCTCTTTCCTCTGCATCTCTCGAACTTACGTAATCGCAATCGTCATGTTATTCGTACCTAAAATTTACTTATTTATGTTCCCATCTATTATAATTCTTCTAGGTGGTTTAGAAACTTGAAAAAAAAAATCAATTTTCAGAGACATTTTCTAGATTTTCATGTCTGTGGTTGTTGATGAAAAATAAAGTTAAAATAAAATATTCATTCTAATTATTGGAAAAAAAAAAGTCAATTTCGTAGAAAATATCTTACTAATTTTTTAGTCGTGAAATATTGTCTAAATTTCTTATTTTTCTATGTTTATCTGCTCTCTTATCTCTTTTCAAATTTTCAGATTAATATTACCACCACCACCACACAACCACAACCACCATCATCATTAACAGACCTAGGAGTGAACCCATAAAATCATCAGTAGGGATGTCAACGGGGCGAGGTGGGGGCAAGGGCATACTCCCTATCCCCGCCCCCGACTTTCTCCCATACTCCCCATCCTTGTCGGGGAATAAAAATCCTCCCCATCCCCATTTCCATGGGGATTATCGGGAGATGGGAATCCCAACTCAGTTTTTTTTTTTTTTGGAGCAAAAAAAAAAAAGAAGAAGAAATATTATACAACTAAACATGTTATCCAAAGAAGTATTTCATAAGTATTACATACCATAAAAAAATACTTTCAAAATTATATATCCGTATATATTATATACAAAGTAATACATATATGCATAACTAAATAAATAAACCCTCAAAATAAATAAATGATTAAAAATAAATGATAGTTTCATATAATTAAAAAATTCAAGATATAATTCCTAAAATTAGCATTTCAATATGGAGAAGATTGGGTGGCCTATATAGCTTAATTAATCAAATTTCACCAAAATTGTAAATTATATATATATATATATATATATATATATATATATATATATTGTAAATTTTTTAAAAGTTTAACTAAAGTTCCAAACTTGGCAAAAAAAATTTGCCAACCATATAAAAATGTTTAGTTTGTCTTCTTCATCACCACCACCAACAACTATAATAATAATAATAATAATAATAATAATAATAATAATAATAGTAATAATAATAATAATAATAATAATAATAATAATAATAATAATAATAATAATAATAATAATAATAATAATAATAATAATAATAAAATCAAATGGGAAACGATGATAGAAATTTTTGTAATTTTTGTATACGTTGTCCTCTTGATTATTTTTCATGTAACGCCTTCTAATTTCTGCCATTATCTCTCCTAATGTTTATATAAATTTGTTAAAAAATAAAAACGAAAAATGAAATTGAATAGATGCATGCATGAAAACCGACGGCTGGGTGACATAAACAATTCGTAAATGTTTGCGTAAGCGCCGCTGTGAGATTAAGGAATTAGACAACGCAGTACACGTACGACAACAGATTGCACACGTGCTGCGTTCGACCTTTCTCTCTCGACTTCTGTCCTGCTGACTGTGTCGTGAATCGATCACCGTCTTTCTACGCTCATTTTGTTTTTTAAAAAAAACTTCAAATTGCATGCGTAGTAGTACTAAGTATATATTGCGTTGTAATAATTTGTCTCTAAAGAAAAATTTATTAAGAGCCTATTTGCATGCGTGATTGTAAATTCAAATATGTTATATATAGCTAGTATATATACATCAAGTTTCAATCAAGAATAAAATTTGGGTCTATTCTAGCTAGCTAGATAGCTTAATTATCCCATTACACGATAAAATATGTATAAGTAATCGATAGTGGTAATAATTTGAGAAAGAATTTTTACGATATGATTTTGATAGGGAGGATGTGACCCATCAAAGAACCTAGCTAAGAGGGGCCAATATTCCATCAAGTCTACTCTAATGATTAATGGAGGTTGGCCATGGACAAAGTTAGATCTATGCTAACGCAATAGTACGTGTTAGATTAACACTCATGTACTTAAATGTTTGTGAATCATTATAATAGAACCAAATGATGTATATATATGAAACAATACAATGATTACGATGTGATGAGATACATTTATAAATAAGCGTAGTTAGCTGAAGTTAATTAGAGCATCCACACCAAATGTTCTTTCACAGTTTTTTTTAGAGTATTGAAGCCAACGTGGGCCAAGATCTTGTGGTCTAATGGCACCCGGTACACTCCCACATTGAAGGGGTGGGTTTGAGTTCAGTGGAGATAATATTGACTTCCAGTCAAAGTGCATTGGAAACCGTAAAAGTCCATTCGTTTGCCTTCCATTTTAGATGTTTGTCTTTCTTCTGCCACTGACTCAATGTCAGCCTTCAATTTTTTATTTTTATTTTTTTTCTTTTTCTTTTACTTATTGCCCTACTCTCTCTCTTATATGTCACATTAAAAACTATGCAAAATAAGAACTGATATTGATGCTCTTAGAAGTGGTTGCGTTTTTCTTTTAAAAGTGTACTGTATGATTTTGTCTTTGAGAGTGTTCAATGCACGTGTTTTATTTACTTTATATTTTGAACTTATAAAAGCGTCTATTATTTTAAGAAAGTATCCTTATATATATAGATTAGTGGTTTTAGGAAATAGGTAGCATATTGTTTATGATACGATCTAATATCAACTTCATTATAAATTGTGGAGTGGTACTTAAGTTCGGGTTAAATCTCCACTTATGACATAGCTTTTGTGGTAAAGTTAAGATCTTGACTTGACCTGTATCATTTAGTGCTCTTGTTGAAGGGCTGGTGTGTGGTAGGAAATTGCTATAGGGTGCTTCATAAAGTCGAAAGGGAACAAGAAAAGCCCAAAGAAAAGCTATATCTTGCTAGAGTGAAGCCGTCCACTAGTCCTATATTGACCTAGCAAGGGACAACTTAAAAAAGTGCTACCTTATGCGAGGGGAAAAGGGCTATCTGGTGTTGAGAAAAATTTGGAGTATGAGTTGTTTATAGTTCATGAACTAGCTTTAATGGTAGAGTGAATTCCACACATAAAGATATATAGAAAAATAAATGGTTAAAAATACATAAATAATATTGTACACATGTTACTCATACAATCATGAAATAGTACATTCAATTTGACTTTTGAATTTAATTGTAGTCCTTTGCTAGAACATAAATTATCGCAGTACAAAATTTATCAAGGGAATGCAACTAAAGTGAGTAAATTCAATAGTAACATTATATATATTGAAAAATTTTATTGTCATTTTAGAATTATTTGGGTTACCAAATTGGAGTAACCCACATACCATCCCTGCTTTTCTACTGTTTTTCCTTTTAGACTCTTGACAGAATGATTGATGATATGATTTTCCCTTCCGTCCATGTAGCGAAATAATGGTGGCTGGCCAGTTTCTTTACATTAAAAACAATAATTATAAACATAGATTCGTAGATTCCAGGGATTATCATTAGGATTCCGCTAATCCTGTGAAATCCCTTCATTAAGATTCGGATTATCAAATGTTAATGAGCACGTAGCGTGGAGGGGATTTGACTACTCGGCATCTCTGATAAATGGCTCGTCACCAAACCAATAACTGAAAAAACTGCCATGCTACTACCCCTGTGCATTTCGGTTAAAGTCGGGTTTTATTAGGCCCACTATTATTAAGAAGAAGCAAAACGCAGACGCCTAGTGGGCCCCCGCCTAAAATTTTTTCTTTTTTTTTTCTTTTCCTGATGTGACCCTCATGGTTTGCCTGGCGATGATTCATCTGGGCCCACATCATGGTCCCCCAGGCCCAAAATGTTCCACCCACTACCTCCACCACCCCCCTACAAAAATTTATCCTTATTTAAACATAAAGGCCCCCCCACCTCCCTATTAAAATATTTATTTTATTTTTTATCAATGGATTTTTGGTCGTTTATTTTATGTTTTTGGAGGGGGCAAAAAAAAAAGAATTATAATAATAATTAATTTATAAAAATTTTCAAAAGTGGGTTACCTAGTTGTATTATGATTCTCTTGTATTATTTGGAGGGGTATCTTTTGTTGTTGGCCCGTGGGCCACACTCCACGCGGTGCATGGTTGTAGTTCCATCTTTGGAGAATTTGGCCCAACCCCTCCATCGCAATTATTTGGCAACCCCTTTCTATTTTGGTAAAAAGAAACATAAACAATTTGCGAGAAGGTTCAATCTCCCATCATTTGGTCTTCAAGTGATTGAGATGGGTTTTTCTTTTTTCTTTTTCTTTTTTCATGATACAGGGTAAAGATATTTGTTATAATTATAAAAAAGCGTGATCATATTATATTTATTGTGTTTGTCATTAATAATAAATTAATACTATTACTCGAGAGAAGTATAAAAATGTGAAATTCAATATGCAAATACTTGAAACTCACTAATTAGAGACTAAGGACAAATCCAATAAGGACAAATCCAATGAGGCTGGGGGTTAAGAATTTTCTGACTATGTGAAAATTTTAGCTTTGAAGATTATTAAAAAAACTATTTAAAATAAGAGTAATATATATATATATATATATATATATATATATATATATATATATATTTATTTATTTATTTATTTATTTATATTGTATGGATACTTAATGGGGGAACATCAAGTACTCAAAGTGCATAGTTCAAGTCTCGGAACATAATTATTGTAATGATACTAAATATCTACAAAAGTTGATTAATCATATTTGTTTTTATTCCAATCCACCAATTGCCAATTTGTCATTCATGTTTAATTATTAATGTCTCTTTCAAATTTTCAGTTAGTGCACTTAGCACCAAGGTTTTGGAAACCATAGTTATGCCCGCACAATATATCTATGTTCTTCTTTTTTTTTTTTCTTTTTTTTTTCCTTCTTTATTTATTTATTTATTTTTGTTGACAAGGCAATTCAACATTCATGACACGATAGTACGATACAATTCCCGCTCTTAAGTACATAATATTTCATAAATTATAAGATGTAAAATTACACTAAAAAAATCTTATGCAAATGTTTAGATCAAGAAAGTGTAAACAAGAATCATACTTATAACTTTTAAGAGCGAATGTCATGCTCCACCTACTCAATCACTCTTTCAAGACCAGTATCTATGGTCTTGTTTCATTTGGCGCTTGTGAGTGACTGAGTGCCATACATAACCAAATATCAATATCTGTAATCATTTCAATTCTACCCTATTACCAAACATGCAAAATACTTTCATCAAAATTCATATCATTACTAAATATTTTATTCTCAGCATGTTGATTCGAATTCTCATGTGTGACCAAACACAGCTGAATGTATAGGATAGCTTGAATCGAAAACGAGGTCTTATGTTTCTTACTCCGTATTTCTTGAGTTCTTAACGTCCTATTTGGCAACTGTGGCAAATTGTACGTAGAGAAGCACAACATCTTCTTGGGATTCCTAAAGCATTGATCACCCCATGTTTATTATCTTTAATTTACAAATACTATTCCATAAGATTAAATCTCTACTTGCTTCTGATAAAGAACAATATCACGTTTTCAAACTTTTGTAACAATTGATATCTCTTGAGTGGCTAGAAAAATCAAAAACCATTATTTAAAGGTGTACCTAAAATCTTGGGTTGTTATTCAAATCGACAAATTACCATAATGAGATGAATCAGGTACAAGAGCTCAAATCAAGAGGATCAATGGACAATTCCCACTTAGAGTCGAACTCGTAACTTGATATCTTAATAAGAATAAAAAAAAAGTGTGTGTTAGAAAAGAATGATTGAGTAAGTAGACATCTTCTAACGACACTTTGAGATAAGTTAACGTCTTCTGAGAATACTACAGAAAAAAAAAAAAAAACTATGACACGCTTTTAATTTTAATAAAGAAAAGACTTTTTACCATTATTTGTGCACTTGAGCCAAACAAATACAATGTGATTGCCTTCTAGATGTGTGTTTTGTACTTATTTATAATTCATTTCGTCTCTCTCACTCTCACTTCTGTTGGTGCGCACGCCATGGATTTGACTGAGATTATTAAGGGAATAAAGCATGAATTGTAGATTTGTAGGTAAATCACAGATAAGCCAAAATCTATGCCATGTACGGCTCTTACCTATTGAATAATTTGTAATTATTTTGGTTTTATAGACCATTATAGGCACCCACTTCAAGTCCAATTGACACATTGTCAATAAAGTCCAATTTTGTAAATGTCATTAACTCCGCAAGCAAGCCCCCGAAATAAACAGTCACATAATCTAGTTAGCTTGCATCATTGTGATTAAACAATTAATAACTTGATAATAACTTTATGATTTTAAGTTCGACATTCTCGATTCAAGTCGATCTTCTATCAATAGTCTAGGTTGATTTGTCACTTTGTGATCCTTTGACGAGTTTTGCCCCAAACACACATTAATACCACTTGCAGACTTTCTCGTAAATCAAAGAAATCAACTTACAATTAATATAAAACAAATTATTAACGTCATTTACAATTAACGTCATTTAATATAAGATTTGTTGACGGTAAACTAAAAATGGTCATACCACAATTATAATATGACCAACATGGGATGATTTTTTTTTAAAAAATGATTAAAAGTGTAATGACACGTATAAATCTAAGACTAAAAATAAAATTAACTCTATTTACATATCATCACAAGCTATCTTATCACACGCTATGATATCATATTCTAATATTCAAGTATAATTTTTATTTTTTATGTTTGTTTTCAAGTTGGGATTGGGATGTGAAAGTATTTGGGTGACAAAAGATGTTTATTATTGCACATGCATAAATAGTGTCCAAAGCAACTTCTCATGTGGTAATGATAAGAGCAATTTATGATGAATCGGGTCATCATGCCGGCGTCCTACTCCACTAGTTATGAGGATAATGTTGTTGTTGTATTCTTGAACGAATGATAAATGCTAAGAGCTAGACAGGGCTAACTTTTCAGTCCACATACAATTCATTTCATTTCATTTCATTCTCATCGTCATTTCTCACTTCTCAGACTCGTCATAATTATAGTTACCATAGTGGAGTTATCTCTATCTACCATGTCGATCGATTGGCTTTCTAACTTCGAAGTACATATATGATGCCCCTCCCCACGGCCCATCGCTGTTTGGTCTCTTTGCTCATCATTTCTGCCTCTCATCTATCTCCCTTAAATTCCGCAGTAACCACGGGATGGACAAGATGTGAAAAAGCAACCTTGGAATAGATAGATTTCACAAAAATTTGTCCTATAGTTTAATGAAAATAAATGTATTATTTTTAGTGTTTAGCGGTTTTACAGGATAGTAGATGACAAATCACCAATCGTTATACCCTGCACCAAATTATCGTTTACGTACGTGGTGCACATTGCTATGTGCATCACGGTGCACAGTATAATTTGCCGCAAATCACAATGACTCATCAGCACCCTGTTAGGTGAAGAAATGAAGAATCAATACCTTATACTCATAAAGAGCCCACCAAATTAAGTATAACTCTAATACTGTATGTGGTTGCCAAGTTGACCCAATCATGTGACCCAACCAAGAACTCATTGAGTTGTGTGTGCTGGCTTAGTCGTGAGTAGTTAAATTTGGACCCTCTTTTATTGTTTTTTTTTTGTGAAAATTTATTATTATTATTATTATTATTATATAAATGTAGTATGTATTTAAAAATAATTATTGTCGAAATGCAATACAAAAAATATCCAACAAAGAAAAATAAAATTCAAAATTTTCATAAATAAAAGTTAAAATGTTAACTGCATATTTAAATATAAAAAAATTAATAAAATTTTCAGAAATGAATAAATTTCTATTCTTGCGAACACTCTTTTAGTCAATCCTATCACACATAATCTTTCTAGTATGCTTAACTCTCATGTGTGATTTGCAGGCTATTACACAATATAAAAACAGAGTCTACCTAGTATATATTCTCGGGTAATAGTTATGAGTTACATCTGTAACCTAAAGAAAGTAAAAGAAATGACATTTCATATATCCAAGTTGGCTATTATTGTTGCCCGTAAGGGCAGCTCAAGTGGTAAGAGAGTTACACCTGCAGCCGAGAGGTCGTGGGTTCGAACCTCAAGTCCTTGAGTTTGTGCCGGTCAGCTATGGGTAACCTAGGCTGATTTACCTCCTTGTGGCTCTTTGCCGGCTAGGGTCACAGGGCGAGGGCTTTACCCACATACTCACATAGTGAGGAGTGGGGTTTACCTCGTTAATAAATAAATAAAAGTTGGCTATTATTGCAGACTTGAACAGCGTTAAGTTGGACATTCCTCTCAAGAAATGAAAATTCATGTTATATTACACGAAGATTCAAGAAAAAGTTGAAGCATGCTTTAGATAAAAAGATTTAAAATTTCACGTGCCTGGTTATAAAGTAGAAAATATTCTTATCACCAGAAGATTTCATCCTCCTTTCACCATTACATTTCACTCCCTTTTCCCATGATGATTCCAATGATAAGGAAACCCATGATCCAAAATTTGACTCATTATTACTCACCCACTACTATTATAAAACATGCAGCATTAAAGCATATATGTGTGACACAATATCATACATGAAAGAATCTAATCTAGCTTTTACAATTAGTTTAATTACTTCGCAAGTGAAGACCTCACCAAAAGATGTATGATTGAATCCTGATAACGACTATAGTTTTGGAGTTTCGCCCTATTTGGAAAGGGGAGGGGAAAGGGCTCCGTATAGGCACCAAACACTTATTTTCCCCTCTTAACTCTTCCACAATCCCTATAGGGTCAGGGTGTTATGAGGGCTAATGATTTCACCTTATTTAACTCTTCCACAATAGGGCTTGAGTGTGAGGGGCGAGGGATTTTGCCTTGCACCAAAGAATCTAATCGATTAATAAAAAAACTAACCACCATTGAAATAGCATCTTTTAATTCCCTCTACTTAACTTAGTTAGATACACCTAATTAAATTATTATTGATAATACAACACCCTAGATTTTATATGTTACTGTTTAATAATTAATGTGAAGTATAACTTACACAAATCATTGAGATTGTGACTTATTTTGACTAATTCAATATCCTATTATATGGATGCCATGCTTAACAGGTATAGAACGTAGAATCATATCTTTCTTGTCATTTCTTATAATAATAATGCAATTGGGTTGAAGCATTCTTAATGATAAAGATTTTGTTCCCAATATATAATCTCTTTGATGCCTCTCAAACTTCACATAAATTGTGTATTGACAAGTCATGCATACTTGGCAGTGAATATTTTGGCTGGTGGAATGAAGGCTAAACCACTTGTTATCATATCCTTTAGTGAACCAATCAACCAAAGTTGGATGTTCTCTGCATCTACCTGTATACAAAATCCATGATCCTCTCTAAGATTAGGCGCATATATAACATGACTACGAATAAAGAAAATTCCTATAAGCATCCTAAACCACTTTTAAGTATTCTCTCCCTAGCTGAGATACACTTTTATGAGATCTTTTTTTTTTTTTTTTTAAATAGGGGTGAAAGGAAACAATTAATTATATCTAATTATTATGTATTCCTTCCGTTTTAACTAAAAGACTAAATTGAAAATTAACTACACATTTATATTATTTATATCATATGCGTGCTCAACACATATGGGTTTAATTAGTTTTGATATTAAACTAAAAGATATGTTCCGTCTTAACTAAAAGTATAATTTTATCACTTTAGTATATCTTATCCTGATAAAAAGGGAATAAGTCAATAATGGGGTGATTTTGAAAGAAATTACTTATTTTTCATTTGAATGGTATGTTTCTTCTCAATTAAAGTCTAAACTAATAATTGAACAACACCGAACCATTATCTTTATATAGGTAACTTTAATACCAAATTGAATAATGCGTTCTGCTACAACTAAATGTTTAAGTTGATAATTAGATTGTACATTCATAATATATATTATGCTCAACATTTTTAAGTGAAAAGAGTTTGAATCATTTAACTATGAGATTAAAGATTTCAGTGAGATTTGAATATCATTGTGGCAAATTATTGCGTGGATCATAAATACAAATACATTTTTAATGTATTAAAAGTACATTATTTGCATACATAAAATATATTATGGTCCACACAATTGTATTGGTTCATGGTCCATGTAATAATGTTTGTATCATTGTAGTATGGGGCTTAGTCAGCCCAATTGTTTTTTAACTGAAAATGATATAACTAGACTATGGTCTTCCGTATAGTAGTATATGGGCTGAGCCTTATTTAATCACATAATTATGGGCCCAGGTGAAAGTTCTTCGCGGAAAATCAGGAGCAGTAGAACCGTCAACCGTAGAGCGGTAGATAAGCGCTGACTACTTAATAACTGCTCATTATTATCGTTACGTCAGTAAAAAAGTAATCACATTCATCCGAAATATAAAAGGATAAAAATAAAACTAAAAATAAAGGAGGAAGAAGGAGAAGACTTAAACGCCTCCGTCGATAATCGGAGATCATTCGACGGGGCGTTTAAGCCGGTAAAATAATCGATTTGTTCATTTATAATCCGATTCGAGATCTCTTTTATCTTCTTATTTCAATTTTCTGTAATAAAGAAATTATCTAAGTAACGCGCGAGAGAGATTTTGCAGCGAGATGGAGAAGTTAATGAGCAGGATTCGAAGCTTGGATGCGTATCCGAAGATCAATGAAGATTTCTACAGCAGAACTATCTCCGGTGGCGTTATTACCCTAGCTTCCTCCATAGTCATGCTATTGCTATTCATTTCCGAGCTCAGTTTGTTCCTCCATCCCTCTCTCTTTACGTATTTGTGTATGCATGTTCGTTCCCGTATGTGTATGTATTTTTATTATTGAATTGGTTTATGATGCTTCCGAGATGATTAATTTGATGATGAATATATGCTCGTTTCAATTTTGCCATACGGGTAAATAGAAATCTAATTCCATATTTGAGCTTTTTTGCTATACCTCATTTGTTTACAATGCAATCTTAATTGACATAGTGCACGTAGATTGTCAGAAATTCTACAAAGAATTCCCTCTGTTGCATTTTAGACTACTTGATTAGGCAGATCATTGAATTTTTGTATGTAGGAGGCTTACAAGTATGTCTCTAGGTCCCAAGTTTGACCATTCATGAAAATGATTTATTCTGTTTGGAAGTGGGAAATAGTTGGCATAAATTGCCACATTCAAGTTGTTAGCTCATAATGTAATTATTATGTATGTAATGCACATTGCTATAGTTTCTTAGTATATTAAACTTAAAAGCAAAATTTCTTGGTTTATATAACCTCTCTTGCAGTGTCTTAAATGTTGCAACTTCTTGCAGGGCTGTATCTCCATGCTGTAACTGAGACAAAGCTTGTGGTAGACACTTCAAGAGGAGAAACACTTCGTATTAATGTAAGATTATATTCTGGGCCTTTGAGCTATGTCAATGAATAATTTATTAGTTCTAGAATGACATTGCATTATGGTACAAAATTATGATGCTTGAATTCTTATATGACTGTTCCAATATTAAATGAATCACATTTCATAACCCATTCTTGTTCATTAGTTTGAATGAACTATGGATATGCCTTTTTCATTGTGCGGTTGTGCCAAAAACCAGATTTCTATTTTCACAAATTTTCTTTGGATTGCACTCTCTGTAACTTTCTTTTATGGAAAAAAAAAAAAAGAAAAAAGTCTATTTATGTTGATGTGAACCACTTTTGTCTCATGAATAAATTTCCCATGCCTTTCTTTCCCTGCAGTTTGATGTTACGTTCCCAGCACTTCCATGTTCCATTCTCAGTGTTGATGCCATGGATATAAGTGGAGAGCAGCACCTTGATGTTGTATGTAGAATTTTGTATATCCCTACTTTTTACAGAATATAATAATGTTATTATAATCATTGCTTTCTCCCTTTTTGATATGACATCATCTTGCTTTCAAAACTTATATGTATATATTCTCCTCAAAATAAATTTAATATTTTTTGCTGATGAACTAATTTGATTAATTTCACTTTTGGTATGTTGATTATACTGGAATTTCCAGATTTAGTCATTAACTATAAATTTGGCCAAATTTAGTGTTTGACTTTTTTCAAATTGACCAAATTTGCTCCAAAATGTCCAAATCACCAAATTCATCCATTTTGGATGTGAGGGCATTTAGTCATTTTGGAAGTCAGCTATTGAATCTTGTTAAATTCATATTATGGGATAAATGTAGAAATTTCATTATTTTTGGGGGACCAGAAGCAGAATTAGTCCGTATGTTGATGCTTTGGTCATGCTTTGAAATTAATCATTGGAATGCTGCACTATGCCACTAGCACTATCATACTCTTGCTCTTGGAAACCAGTAACATAAACTAAGAATGAGGTCTAGAAAAAACCTCATGGATTTTTATGAGCATGTAGTCTTCAAGTTAGAAAAGGAGTGCTGAAAAGTAGGTTTGAAGAATTCAGCACCAAAATGCAAATGGGATTGTTCAAATGTCCTCTAATTGTCTCTGGTTTTATGCTCACTTGCAGAGACATGACATTATCAAGAAAAGGATTGATTCTCATGGTAATGTAATTGAAACAAGGCAGGATGGTATTGGTGCTCCAAAGGTGAGTTAAATATCAAGTTTTCATATTCAAGCATTCATTAGCAATGGGTAATATAATTAGTAGAGTCTAGAAAAAGGGCATCATATTTTTGTTATCATAGATTTCTTGCTCTGCTCAAATACAGGTTAGAGTGTAGAAACAAGAAATTAGTACTTTTGAATTTTTATAGCTAAAGCAGTCATTTTGCTTCCAATCTAGAGTTTATTTTTTATTTAGACCAAAACCCGTCTTTCCATTGTTTCTTACCACACTAATTGTTTTCACAGATTGAAAGACCTCTGCAAAAACATGGTGGTAGGCTTGAACACAATGAGACATACTGTGGCTCGTGTTACGGTGCTGAAACTGTATGTTTCTTTTTACCTTTCCATGATGGCCTGTTATATTCTATAGCTGTAACTTCTGGGGAAGTAATATATATAGTTGTCTAGTTGACACCATATTGATAACGATAAAAGGCATTAGCGCGAAATATACAATCTTTATCTGCAATCTATAACTTTGACATTTAAGTTTCTACTAATCATGTATGATCGTGCTCATCTTTCCTTGTTCTTTTGCTATATATGCTAGCTGATAGGAAAGTGAAGCAAGGCTAGTTCATTGTAACTACAACCTTGAGCACTGTTGTGAATTTGATCCTTGCAATGCTATGAAGCAATCAAATTTTACTCCCATCTAATGCTTATTCGTCTGTAATGATTTGAGCAGCTATTATTTGTATTTCTTACTCCTTTGTGTTACATTGTTTGTATCGCTTATCTTTCCACTCATCAAATATAAGTACTAAAAACTGTATTGTATTTTTCTTAACACCAAACTACAAACTTTCCTCTAGGCTCATTTTTATGCTAGGTAGCTATAAAAACATTAATTTGATTATTCTTTAACATATTAACATATTATTTTGACTATGTTATCTTTTTAATTCTGCAGTCAGATGACCATTGTTGCAACTCTTGTGAGGATGTTCGTGAAGCTTACAGAAAAAAGGGCTGGGCAGTGTCAAATCCTGATTTAATTGACCAGGTCAGTTTTACATTTTGAAAGTATCCCACACCCTGGTGGCACATTATAAATCTTAAAGCAAAATAGAAAAATGAGTTGACCATCTCTGCTTCCATAAAATCTAGTTGCTTTGCCGAACTGGGGCATAGTTGCATACTGGGATTAACTGATTAAGTAATTAATCTTGTTATTCAGTCTTTTCAAACTAAATGAACTTAATTGTTTAAAAGTCAAATAGCTCCAAAATTCAGTTTACTAATGCTTGATTTGTATAGTTATATTCTGAACTGTGAAGGTGGTTTCGGTCCATGCTTTTTGTCTGATATTGTAAGCAGATAAAGGTAATAGCAGGGTATTGAAATTAAATTTCAGATATCTCAAAATAGGATAATACTCTATTTGGTTCAGGTAAAATACCATATTGAGTTGGATGCATGATTGTCTTTTAGTTCAAGATCCATAATTTATAATAGTGCCTTTTGAAGAGCCCTCTATTCTGCTTATGGCTGTCCATGGATATTTATGTATAAACATCTTGAGCATGCATATAATTTGATTAAGGATAAGAATGTTTTGATCTTTATTTGATAGAGGAATTCATTTTCTGTTTGGACTTAGTGTAAAAGAGAAGGCTTTCTTCAAAGGATCAAAGAAGAAGATGGTGAAGGGTGCAATATATATGGATTTTTGGAAGTCAACAAAGTGGCTGGAAATTTCCATTTTGCACCTGGAAAGAGTTTTCAACAGTCAAATGTGCATGTACATGATCTCCTTGCATTCCAAAAGGATAGTTTCAATGTAAGATCTTGTAACAGTGCCTGAATTCATTGTCTTTGTTTTCATCAAAATACTAGAAATGCAAATGCAACTCTCAAGTTTCTATCTTGCTGCTCTGTTTTTTTGTTCATATTTTGTTGATCTGGTGTTAACTTTACATGAAATGAAAATTATGCTGCAGATAAGCCACAAGATCAATAGATTAGCTTATGGAGACTATTTTCCGGGTGTTGTGAATCCTCTTGATAGGTATTTCCCTCCCTCTTATTCAATTATCTTGTCCTATAATATTTCTGCATCTTACATTCTTACATGTGAAAATTCATGTCCATTGTTTTTCTTGAAATTGCAGTGTGCAATGGACACAAAACACTCCCAATGGGATGTATCAATACTTTCTCAAGGTATTTTGTGTTATGCCATACATATATCCTCTTGCCCTTTCTGCTTTTATGCTAAGTAGATGTTTATGAGTTACTTTGATGGGATAGCCTTAATGCCTTATTCTGATCCCTTTCACCCTTTTCCTTGTGAGAGATGATATATGACTATATGAGAGACATAACATACCTCTATTAGCTGTGGTTTGTCCATGCGCAAGTATAATTTAATTGAAAGGATATTTGCCCATGATGATCTATATTTGTATTTCTTGTAGGAGTTGTAGGTTAATTTAATTTTGAGAGATTGTAAGTCATTGATCATAATCAAACTTGTTTTTCTGCAACTTTTTATTCTTTCTACCTAACTTAAGGTATTTAGGTGAAAAGTAACCCTATGTTTCAATTTTTAGGGGTTGTACACTCCAACCATTCTTCCTCCACAACACTAAAAGGATAATCAATTTTTATTTTACTACTATTTTCCCTTTCAATTTTAAGAAATGAATTTTACTACCATCATTTTGTGCTATCACCAAATGAATGGTTGCAAAATATTGCAAACTAATTTTTTGGGGGCACAAGTCAATTTCAAGGTGATTGATAATCACCACCAATAATTGTACTTGTAAGACAGTCTTTTAACTCTTTTTGCATTGAGAATAAACCAAATCCCAGCATGCGTTATTGAATCTTATTAGTAATAGGATGTAGACCTTTTGAGTGTAACAAAATATAGATGCAAGGAGCTTAACGAAGCAAATAAAAATTTTAGGGTATTTTCCCAGCTAGAAAGATAGATAAGAGTTTACAAATGTATATAAATATATCAAATTGAGTACTAACAAATTGCTTAATGAAGTATTAAGTTCGTATTTCTTTCTGGGATTTATTAACTCTATGCTTTTTGCAGGTAGTACCTACTGTATACACTGATGTTAATGGGTACACCATACAGTCAAATCAGGTTTGGTAACTGTGCAATGTTTACACAGTTTTCTTGTTCTAACTTTGGCTAAATGGTGAGCTGATGCATCTGCTGTTGTCCTCTTACAGTTCTCTGTAACTGAACATTTTAAGGGATCAGAAGCAGGTCAACTTCAGTCTCTTCCTGGAGTTTTCTTCTTTTATGATCTTTCACCAATCAAGGTGAGGTGTCATTAATCATTATTCACTGGTTCACTCACCTTTTTCTCCCATTGTTTGTTTCTCTCATTATTATGACAGGGAAAGCCAAAGTTTTTCCTTTCAAAGCACTACATTGAGCTTTTATTTAGCTTTTGACTAGCACCTTTATTCATCCTGACTGACCATGGTTCTTAACAACCATCATTTTGCTTTACTGATACAGGTGACTTTCACTGAGCAACATGTTTCATTCTTGCATTTTCTGACAAGTGTCTGTGCAATAGTTGGAGGTACGAATCACATTATCTTATGCATGTAATAGTTATTTAGTTGAATTGTTACTTGTTGCATGCTCTCACTTTGTCATTAGAAAGAAAGTATTTGTTTTCCTTGCATCCCTTAGCTGATTGCAGCTATAATCTGATTCTTTCTGTTGCATTTTCAAGTTTATATGGGATGGTTCAGGGGATGTGTTTGCTATACTCAGCTAACATGTTTGTTGGCCGTCTTCAGGGGTGTTCACCGTGTCAGGAATACTTGATTCATTCATATATCATGGCCAAAAGGCGATTAAAAAGAAGATGGAACTTGGTAAATTCAGCTAGCTGATCGGTTGGTATCCATGGTTTTGCCATACATGATCATCCATGTATCACTGCCAACTAACAGAATGAGCTCCGTGGATGGGGAATTAGTGGCAAAAGAAAGCCATGGCATGGAGTGTCTTTACATGTTTGCAGCCTAACTTTTAATTACAAGAGTTTTTGGGCATTGTACTGAGAGCAGAGAACTAGATCAATCATTTTGTTCAATTTAATGAGATTTTTTCTATCTGTATTTGTGATAGTAATTTATGCAACTAACAAAATTAAAACTTAAGGTACTTTACATTCAAATATTGGAAATAGTTGGTTAAAAGAGAACCACTGGTCAATATCTCTTTCGATCATTTCCCCCTCTTTTCTTAAATGCCAATTCTAGCTCTTCTTAAAATTGGAACGCAGCTTTAGTATTTTTATTCTCTTTTTCTTATATTTTTAAGTTCATTTGGATTTCGTGAAACTGTCAGAATATATTCAAACATTCATTAGCAATGGGTGAATATGTTTGTTATCATAGAATTCTTGCTCTGCTCAAATACAGCTTACAGAGTGTAGAAATAGGAAATTATATATATTTCAAATGGAACTTCTGAATTTTTATAGCTATAGCAGCTATTTTGCTGCAAATTTTGAGTATCTTTTTTATTTAGACCAAAACCTGTTTTTCTATTGTTTTTTATCATACTAAGGTAGTGTTTGGTTGGGAACTTTTACACTCTACTATGAATAAATAAGTTTGATAATTGTAGAAGGGAGTTACGTTTTGCAATAAATATTAAATAATAAAAAAGTATTTCAAAAAGAGAATTACTCTGATATTAATTTATTCTAAAATTGGGAGTAGAAACCGCCCACCGCTTAATAATTTTGGTTCGAGGTTTTAGAATTTATTCCCCATTAAAATTGTTAATCGGATTTGTACATTACCAACCATTAACATACGTAAAGTGCAATACTCCCCGACTAAAGAGTGCTTTAGAATCATTCCCAGGATGAATATTCTTTAACTTGATCTTCAAGGGAAGATAAGCCTATGCCCCTATTTGATTTGATTGCATTACAACCCTTTAAAGTGCAACGTATGCACTGTATTTGTCCAGTTCAAATATCATAAATCAAAAGCAAAGATTCACATTAAAGCCAAAGAAACTGGATTTCCTTGAGCCTTCTTCTTTGCCTCGTGTGAACATGGAACCCAGAGTATAAAAAGAACAAGAATAAAGGAGAGAAAGTGGGATGGAATTCAATTCCAAATCTAACACAAGATTTTGGTTATGCGCATGCCCATTGTACAGTACTGAAATATAAGCCGTGGATCACCAATATTCTTTTCTCACATCATTACTCGGGATGAATTTTATTGAGGGTAATTTTATGTAAGTATTTTATAATTGAACGTGAAACTCAGAGATCAAAATATTGATCAGAGTAAGTAATGGGAGGCGGATAATGCTCCCAACAACTTTTGGATAGCCACTTGGGATAGGAGAACGACCTCGAAGTTGTACCAAATGCCAAAATTTCAACCAAAAGTAGATGGAATTAATTGATTGCTAGGTAGGGTTTCCCTGGGAGGGATGAAATGTGCACAAAAAGGAAACAAAAGTCAAAACTCACGAAAGTTTAATAATACTAATAATAATAGCAGTGCTGGGCTGGCAGGGAGTCATCTTTGATTTTGATGGCGAGAAAACGATGAGCACTCTTACGTTGCCATTGCCATTATTGATCAAACCCGTGTTTGCTGTTCCAAGGAAACATCCAACCATTTTCATTCATTTATGAGAAAGTCGGGCAGTCACTGCCTCAAAGTGTACTCATGGGTAAAACTCATATTGTGATCCTAGCCAACAAAGAATTAAAATGAGATAAACTAATTTAGGGTGTGTTTTGTTGATGGGGTTATGCACACATAATGAAACGAAAATCATATACACATTGTTGACAACTTTTTAAAACACATGTATATGCTTTGATGACCCCTATGATTACAAACTCATTAATTATTTTAAATTGTATCATTCCTTTAATTCAACATTATCTTTCCTTATTTAATGACATCTTCATTCTGTTGCCTCCTCACTTATCTTTCTTCACTTCATCGACTTCCTCAATGCATTACCTACTCATTTCAGCCTTAGTCTTAAAGATAAATTGCGTCGACTTTTTGTTTTTGTATTTTTAAAACATTTGAATATAATTATAAGGTCATATATAACCAAACATTAATATTGGTAATCATTCTATTTCCACCCTACTACCAAACATGTAAAATAATTTATTCTAATTACCTAGTATTCAAAATGAGCTCATGTAGAGTTGTAACATTGTCCACCCTTGAAAAGTCGCCACACACAAGAGAAGGAATATTGTAATAGGGTGAATAGTATTTTTACTCTTATTTTATATATACTATTTTTTGAAAGCATAAAGCAAAAGTAGATTACTGCAAAAAAAGTCGAAACAAAGTCAAGAAGAACAGAATCCCAGTACATAGAACGACTAGCCTGATGGTAGGCTTTAGAAGCTAAAAACCGTTTTAACCGAACCGAATTAACCGAAAATTTAAAACCTTTAACCGTTAACCGAACCGAAGTATGTGTTACCGAATTAACCGAACCGAAATTTTTTTCGGTTAACCGATTAACCGAACTTTTTAAACCTAAAATATAAAATTCTAAAAATAACACCTAAAATAATAAATTCAATTAAAATAAAATATAAATCATCCATAACTTCAAATATTCAAGCATCCATAACTTCAAATCTTCAATCTAATTAGTATTTAGTATTTATATTTAATTATTTATCTATATATATTAAAATTCGGTTAACCGACCTTTCGAACCGAATTAACCGTTAACCGAAGTTTCAAGATTCCTTTAACCATTAACCGAACCGAATTTTCGGTTCGATTAATGGTTAACCGAAATTTTCGGTTCGGTCGGTTAACCAAAAAATTTTGGTAAATTGCACACCCCTAAGCTAAAGTGTGAACAACTAAATTCAAATGTCTAGAAACTAAACGGAAAGAACAATTAACAAAAGAAGACATGAACTCCAAACAATCGTTAACCATAATCCCTACGTGAGACCTGTGCCTGACCGTAGCAGTGAAGGGCCGAGCAGTCAGTATGAAGAACAACGTAAGTGATACCATGATCCTTAAAAAATACCACACAAAAAAAGTAAATCATACTAAAAAAATCTTGTACAACATACTCAACCAAGAGGACATTAACACTAATCAATGGTACATGCGTTTGGCCACCCTAAGATCAATCCAATGATGTTATTGTCATCTTCTCCCTTCCGAAGTGGGCACATTTTATTTGTTTAGAAATAATACTTATCAAGTAATTAATTAGTCTGCTTAAGAAATTGAATGAGCGAATAATTTTTTTTTTTGAGTACTACCTAGACAAAGAGACAAGCGCCTCCACTAAGACTCGAACTCACTTCTTTTACATGGGGTGCAGCAGGATGTCAATAAATCACAAAGTCATTGGCAAAAGAAGAATAAATACTAATGTGAACTATGAGGGAGTAAATTTCGGAACTCGATCCATAAAATTATGCATTTGTATGCCGACGCTTCAATTATTTTTTTTTAATATTTTATTTTATTTACCATGTTTATTATTCATAATTAATTTAACATTTTTCTTAAAATACTAGTGTATGTGGCCTAACGATCATTTTTCATATTTTAGAATCTAAAAATTAAAATTTAACTCAAATTCTATTTTTTTACGAGTGGGGACTCAAATTCTAATGATCTTGATACCTCAAATGATTCTACCTTGTAATATATATATATATATATATATATATATATATATATATATATATATATATATATATATAAGAATTTTCAATCATTAGAAAGTAACCCAATGGATAGCTCAAGTGGCAAGTGAGCTCTCTCAAGTGACAACCTTCCCCTGGGCCAGCTCCCGTCCCTCCCGGAGCGAACATGGGTGTATTTGGATCGTTAAACAGACAGAGAAAGACCTCGTGAATTTAAAAAAAAAAATCATTAGAAAGTGGTTAAAACAATTTGTGGTTGAATTTTAGTTTCTATCTACTTTGAGAATCTGTAAAAATATTTCTCGCTATTGTTGACTACCAATTAAATGTGATTAATAATTAATATCGATTACCAAGATAAGACATTGAAAATTTGAACAATTAAGTCGATCATGACAACCAGCTGTTACAAACTAGTTATATACATCTCACCATCCAACCCCTCCATTAGTTTGATTACATTCACTAATTAACCCAACTTTAATTTCATATAATCTCATATGTGAACCTTTTTTATGCTAACAAAAAATTCACTATTGAAAAAATCAAAATTTTCAATCACTAAAAAGTGGTTAAAACTTAAAACTTTGTGGTTAAAATTTTAGTTTCTATCCACTTTGAGGATTTGTAAAAATATTTCTCGCTATTTTTTATTACAAATCAAATATGATCAATAATTAATATCGATTACCAAGAAAAGACATTGAAAATTTAAACAATTAAATCGATCATGACAGCTAGCCGTTACCAACTAGTTTGGTAGTTTGGACCACTAAAGTAAACAAAAATTACTTTTTTATTAAGATAATAAACTTTTTCAATCACTTGTTACCGTGTTTGGAGATATTGAAAATTTTCTTAAATCTACGATTAATTTTGTATGGTTTATTTTCAAATGTCTTCTAATTGGTTTCTTTTCCTTTATGTTAGTTGAATGTAATAATAAATCTCGTGCATGCACATAGTCAAAAAATAGTCATAATACATAGAGGGAAAAAGAAAAATGTAACATCAGTCTTATTTGTAGGTTTAGATATAGCATCACTTTATATACTTTAGTTTGAATTTTTGGTCCCTATAAACTCTGGCAAACCTTTAAAACATACAGACTAAAAATCACTTTTCTGGATTGGCCCTATTATTTATACATGTCAAATGTGTTTAGGGTTTGTCTCATGACAAACTTTTACTTTCTTGTACATCTAAATTTAACAAAAATTAAGGTGTTATACTTAAAGTCTTACACATATCCGTAGTATGTAACTAATGCTTTTTTTAAAAAAAGTGTTCTTTATGTCACCCTAATTATATTCACAAAAAATGAAATTTTTTATCCCAAAACTCCCACACCCGACTCAATAGAATAGTGAAGAGATAAATTACTGTAACTTAGTAGTCTTCTAAGTTCTAAGTAGGAGTAACCGTGTCTATTGCTCACAAAAAACACAATACATTAACTACAACTCCCATTGAATACTGTACTACAAAGAGGCGAAGAGCCTACCGGATTAAGTATTAGTCTACCATTTTGATTTTTAGGTCTTTGTTTAAACAATACAAAGAAAAAAAAAAAAAAAACTATAGATGGTCAAGGCAAGACAAAAATAGTAGCAGACCAGTCTGTGATGTTGGGAACAAGTAATAATTAAAAATTAATAATTAATAGAACTACTGAAAATTAAAGGAAATGATGACTACAATAATAAGGTAGGGATAGCCTTTTCTGCAATTGCCAAAAACTCCATTGCAGTAGGCTCCCCAGTACATCAAAATACATTAATCTTAAAAGCTATTCAAGATTACATCACTGATGACTAGATAGTAGATAATGTTTTTTTTTTTTTTTTTTTTTGCAAATTTTAAGGAAGATGACTTAGAGATTCCCAGTCAATCTCGTAAGATGGAAATTTGTGCAGGTCGGAGCACATGTCCCACGTGGAATCTTCCCCGGTGAACTCTGGGAATGTGAGATCCGACACTGGGGATGATTCGCCTGACGCGCCGCCGGAGCCGGAGCTGTCGGAGCCAAGCTCCGCCGCCTTGCTCTTCTCCTCAACCTCTTCCTCCTTGACTTTGGGTTGCTTGGGTGAAGATGACGTGGAGCCCTTTGACTTCTTGGAGTCAATGCTCTTCCCCTGAGCCAAGTTTTTGCAAATGGCTTGGAGCTTGGCGTCGACGGAGGAATGGAGCGGCTTGTACTCGCCGAAATCGCCGCCGATGAGGGAGCCGTTGTGGCGGAGGTGCGGGAAGTTGAGGCGCGCCAGGTCGCCTCGGAGCTGGTAAGCCGCCTTGTCGTACGCCAGCGCCGCCTCCTCAGCCGTGTCGAAGGTTCCGAGCCAGAGACGGGTCCGGTTCTTGGGCAGCCGAATCTCGGCTACCCATTTCCCCCAGTGGCGCTGCCGCACCCCTCTGTACAGCTTGGTCGGCTTCGGCGCCGAAGCCGATTGCTTCATGGGGACACCTCTCGGGCCCAAAAAGCTAACCGTCTGGGCCTGATGACTCTGCTGCTGGGCCCACTGACCCTCAAACGGGCCCGAACTCATTCCATGGCCCGCGGGTAGATTCATGTTAACTTCGATCTGGTTAATCTGAGTGGGCGTCAATTGATTCAGCCCGATACAGCCCGGTTGCTCAAACCCGAAGCCCGAACTCCCCTGCGAAGAAAACATATGGGTATCGGAGGTGGAGCAACCGTCGGAGGTCGTAATGGCCGGCGCCGACGAGCCATAGCCGGAATAATCATAACCATAACCATAGGGATAAGAAACAGAGGGAGAAGAGAAAGAAAAAGAAGAAGGGTAAAAGGAAGAAGTTTCAGAGGGGAACAGAGAAGAAGGAGGAGGAGGCGGCGGTAGAAGAGGAGAAGCCGTCTTGATCATAAAAGGCTCAAGCGCTTCCATGAGCTCACCGCCGCCATTAAAAGCTTCATCTACACCTGTACTACTACTCCACATTGAAGCCGCCATGCCTAAACTTTCAACTTCCAAACAAAAATAATTTCAAAAAAAAAATTGAAAAAATTATAAAGTCCACCTGATTCTTACCAAAATTAAAGAACAGGGTGGTGGTGGGAAAATCTTAATTAACACCGGAAAATATGCACAAAATAGAAATTAAAAAGGGGAAATTCAAATAACAACCCCTTTTTACAGGCTTGATAAAAAGATCAAACCTTTGAGGGACAACTAATAAGCCCTCTAAATTTTGCAGAAAAAAAAAATCAAGAATAATAAAAATAAACCAAAAAGATCTCGTTTCTGAAAACACCTGCTTCTGGTAACAGATTTTCTAAAATAAGCATTAAAAATCGTTTCTTTTGTTCAGAAAACTTGTTGAAAACAGATGATTTGCAGAAAGGGATCAAAGAAGCGGGGATTCCAGAGAGGGGAGGGGGTAAAAAAAAAATCAAGAAATCTCAAGAAGAAGAGTGAGGTGTGTGCGAGTGTGAGGAAATCTAAGGGAAGAAATGGTGAAAATCTCTATCTCTCAGCCTCACCTTTTGTGGGGTTTCTACTACTCCTTGCATGCCCTTATATAGCCCCTTTTGCCCACAGTTTTACTCTCCTTAACCCTCCTCGTTATTCACGATAACCTCACTCCTTTCCAGTTTCCAGTGTTCTACCCGTAACCCGTTTTCACCGCCGACGTCATCCTCGTCACTCTCCCCGTTCCCGCCAATGCCACCGCGACGCCTGTTGCTTAAGATAACGCGTCCCTTTGTTCATGACATCTGTCAGTTACCTTCGCTCACCCAGAAAGTCCGAAGCCGTGTTGACCGGGTGCCGGCCCGTTTCATACTTGCCTAGTTGGCTCCCGTTTCCGGGCGTTATACGGGTGTCATTTTCTTCTCTTTTTTTTTCTTTTTCTTTTTTTCACTTTTTCCCCGTTTTACTCATGGACAGACAGGACATTGGTTAATAAAATGACAAATTCTTGTCGTTTAACGATAGAGGTAAAACTGCACTTTAACGGCATCCTCCATTTGTAACGTTTTCCGTAATCAATAGTCATGGATAATCAAGTGTGCCTCGCCGACTCAAATGTAATTAATCATACCTCTTTATTTAATCTTGGAAAGTATCAACCATAGGGTTCTTTAACTTTTATCCGAAATTAATAAACTAACTTGTTAAGATTGAATTTTTTTTTAAATTAGGGTTAAAATTTTTAACTCAATAAAAATCATACCGATAAGTATGAAATTAATCTCTAACGGTCCGAAAGAGCTAGCCTATAGCACGAATCACTTAATATTATTCTTTGTTTCACAAGTGATTTCAAATAAAATATACATAGAGTTTATATGTAAGCTCATCTATCTCTAGTACTTTTTAAATTTTATTAAATTTATAAATAAAATTGTAGTAAATTTATTACAAAATAAAATATTTTTTATAAAAAAAAATAAAAGTTTATTATAACTATTATATTATAGTATAAATATATTAAGTATTTTTAATTTGAATTTGAAAATGAATGTTTAAATTGATGGAATGATGTCTAAATTTATACTTCCTTTGTTTGTTTGTTTGTCTTATATTATGTGTTTGGTTTAGTTAACAACATTGAAGTCATTTTTAATTGAATAGTTCATAAGGTTAAGTTTAATATTAATATATAAAATTTATATATTTTGAAACTAAATTAAAAGTGGTATTAAACACCAAAAAAATTAAATTAAAAATAATTAAAAATCTTAAAGAAAATAACCAAAGAAGGCATAGCTAGTTATGCCAATGAATAATAAATATGATAGATAAAATAAAACAGATGGAAAGTTTAAAATGTGGTTAGTTTATTAAAATTGAAAGTTTAAAATGTTAATTAAAAATGTCAAAAAATTTAGTCGAGCTTGCCTGATAAGTTCGACCGCCTGAAATTTTAAAGTTAGGGTCAATAATTTTAAACCTATAAAAAAAAATGATAAGTCTGATAAGGTTAGCCCAACATTGAACAAGGTGGCCGGATTGACTTCCTAATCAATCATACATTTTAAATATTTATTAAAAAATAAAAAATAAATAAAAACAACATGATGTGATAGTTATTTTTTTTTTTATAGATAGTCACATGATAAGGTTCTAAGGAGTAGTTGAGGGTTGTGACAAACTGTAACGGTCTAAATGAGCTAGAACTTGGTTATATATATATAAAAAAAAAAAAAAAAAAAAAAAAAAAAGCTAGAACTTGTAATATATTAGTAGTGTAATGATTAAGAGGGTAGATTTAATTACAATATCCTTAGCATTATCATTGTGTTAGAGTGCGTAATCATAGTTTAAAATATGTGGTTATTTGGATTAATTATAAAAAGCAACAATTTATTGTTAATTTACCTATGATAGGTGACATTATATTAAAATATTTTCAAACATAATATATGCACTGTCACAAATAAAACTACAGAAAATCTTAATTAGGGGCAACTCCAGACAAACAATCAAGTTAATCAGACAGTTAATTTGGTAATCACAAAATTATATTACAAGTTTAACTGCCAATAAGAGTTGTCATTTATCGACTAAGATAACATGACAAGTAATATTATTGCAAAACAGGTGACCGGATTCAGGAAAAATAAATGTATTACTTTACTGAAAGTTCAACTTCCTTTTCTCATACCTTGTTCTTTCACTCTCTAGTCTTAACTTTTTGTTAAAAAGTCCTCAACTTAATGTGTGTTTTATGCTTATATAGGCGGTCTGGACAATACATGTCACACTTCCCTCGTATCTTGGCATGTAATTTACATCCATTGGGCTGCTTAGGAGGTTGTAATCCTTGACTCTCTTATCATGGGGTAGGCTTCCAACTTCGTTTCTTGGGTGGTGTCAGTTCTGGTGTTGGGATTGTGTTTAGTCTGGGTCTGCTGAACTTTGGTTTGTCTTCTGAGATATTGGCCTTAAAATGATGCTATCTGCTATGACATTTGGGGTTGCCCATTACCTGTTTGTTGAAATTACTGAATGAGTTTTACCTGGTTTCCTCTACATTTTTATGTTTCCTTCTTGTCTTTATGACAAGCTTTCTCCTTCTTGTTCTTGTGACAAGCTTCCTCCTTCTTGTTCTTGTGACAAGTTTCTATCCTTGTTTAACCAATGAGTTATATATCTTGGAATTGTCGAGGGCTAGGCAACGCCATGACGATTCAAGTCCTTATGGACATAGTCCACACAAAGAGGCCACTGTTAATTTTTTTGATGGAAACCAGACTGTGTTCTGATAGGATGGACACTATAAGGTCTAAACTGGGCTTTGACAATATTTTCACTGTGGATTGCTTGGGTTTTAGTGGAGGATTATCTATTATCTGGAAAAAGGATTTGCAGCTAAGTATTCTAAGCCATTCTAGGAATCATATTGATACTACTATCAAGGCTGCACATTCTTCTTCATTGTGGCGTTTTACAGGTTTTTACGGCTGTCCAGAAAGAAATCGGCGTGAGATATCTTGGAACCTACTTAAACAACTTTCAACCCAAAACTCCCTCCCATGGATCTTGATGGGGGATTTCAATGATTTAATCTCCCAGGACGAAAAGATAGGGGGTGTTCGCCATCCAGACCGTCTAATCAATGGATTCCGTGAGGCGATCCGCGCTAGTGGACTCACAAACTTTGAATTTGAAGGATATTTGAAGGATACCAATATACATGGGAAAAAGGCAGAGGTGGACCAAACTGGATTAGAGAGAAACTTGACAGGATTCTAGTTAATGGTGATTGGATTGATTGTTTCGAAGAAGCTAAGGCTGTGTCCTTGGAAGCCCCATGTAGTGATCACTTACCTCTTGTCATCTGGCCTTCACCATCACTTCAGGCTAGACATTGCAGGAGATTTAAATTTGAGAATTATTGGCTAAAGGAAAATCAGTGCAGAGAGATTGTTATTCAATCCTGGAATCTCTCTGAAGGCCTCAATTTATGCTCTAGATTTGAGGTTTGTAGCCATACTATTTGGAAGTGGGGCAAGGATTACAATAAAAATTTGCAACCCCAAATCGAACACTTCAGAAGGAAAATGTGCTATCTCAGAAATAGGACTGATGGTTGTGGCATATGGGAGTTCTCACAAGCTCAGAAATCATTCATTAACCTACTTGACAAACAAAATCAATTCTGGAAACAAAAGGCCAAGGTGTTCTGGTATAAAGGAGGTGATAACAACACAAAGTTCTTCCATAATGCAGTCAAGCAGAGGAGGAGGAACAACACGATTCAAAGGCTCCGAAATCAAAGTGGTGATTGGATTATGCAAGGTCCTGAACTCAATACCTTGGTTAGGAACTATTTCACTACTTTATTCACTAGTTCGGCTGGAAATCAAATTCCTGTCCTTAATTGTATTGAGCAGAAAGTTACCATTGCCCAAAACAGAAACTTGATGAGGAAATTCTCTAGTAGTGAAATCAAGAAGGCAGTGTTTGGAATGCATCCTGATAAAAGCCCGGGGTTTGATGGATTTAACCCTGGTTTTTTTCAAAGCTATTGGGATATTCTCGATGAAAGCTTGGTCCTTTACTGCAATGAATTTTTAGAATCTGGAAAGTTGCCAAAAGGTATCAATACAACCCAAATTGTTCTAATTCCCAAAAAACAGAATCCAGAAAATTTGGCTGATCTCAGACCTATTGCCTTGTGCACTGTTGCTTATAAAATCCTTGCAGAGGCCCTTGCAAATAGGTTGAAAGTCCTACTTGACAGTATTATTTGTGACACCCAAAGTGCTTTTGTGCCTGGCAGGTTAATTACTGACAACATAATGATTGCGTTTGAAATGCAGCATTATTTGAAAAGGAAAACACAGGGCAAGGATGGATATGCAGCCCTAAAATTGGACATGAGTAAAGCATACGACAGACTGGAATGGCCATTACTCCGTAATATCTTGCTTAAGTTTGGTTTTGAGGAGCGATGGGTCTCATTGGTGATGGAATGTGTATCTTCTGTGGAATATTTTGTCTTAAACAATGGGGATGAAATAGGCCCCATAAAACCAGAAAGGGGACTTCGACAAGGGGACCCCATATCCCCTTACTTGTTTATCCTTGTGGCAGAGGGCTTCAGCGCAATGTTGCGGGAATATGAGAAAGGAGGGAAGCTTCATGGCATCTCAGTTGCAAGGAATGCACCATCCGTCAGCCACCTATTTTTTGCAGATGATAGCTATATTTTCTTCAAAGCTAATGCTCATGAAGCTAATAATTTGAAGCATATTCTCCAAGCTTATGAAAATGCATCGGGACAAAGTATCAATAGGGATAAATCTGTTATGGGTTTCAGTGCAAATGTGGAAGAGAGTGTTAAGGGCAGAGTGTGTGACATCATGGGTGTTCAATGCAACTCTAGCTCTAGTAACTACCTTGGCCTACCTATGATAATGGGGAAAAACAAGAAGCAGATTCTGAATTTCATAAAATCAAAGATTGTCAATCGCATTCAGGGATGGAACCAAAGGTTCCTATCTAGAGCTGGTCGGGAAATCCTTTTGAAAACAGTTCTTCAAGCTCTTCCTACGTATGCTATGGGGGTTTTCTTGCTACCAAAGGGGCTGATTAAAGAAGTGGAGACCGTGATGAACTCTTATTGGTGGAAGGGTGGTGGGAGAGTCAATAGAGGCATAAATTGGAAGGCTTGGAATACTCTTTGTATACCCAAGAAGTGGGGTGGTCTCGGTTTCAGGAACCTTTATCACTTTAACCTAGCTTTACTCTCCAAACAGGCATGGAAACTAATGCAGAATCCTGATGCCCTTGTCACAAAAATCTACAAGGCTAGGTACTACCCAAATACCAATTTTCTTCAAGCTAAACTTGGTACTAACCCTTCTTATATTTGGAGCAGCTTGTGTTCAACCCAGGAAATCATACGTAAGCATGTTAGGTGGAGGATTGGAAATGGTAATCAAGTTCGTGTGTGGCAGGATAATTGGCTTCCCGATCCAAATAATCCGAAAATGACATCTCATCCCTTCCCCCTTATGGAGAATGCAAAGGTGGCAGACCTTATTGACCCAAATGATCTGAATTGGGACGAGGAAGCGATCAGATTGGTGTTTAACCAGAGGGATGCAGACTTGATATTAAGGATTCCCATGCCCAAGTCGCAAGCTCAAGACAAAATCACTTGGGGCCCTGAGTCTGATGGTAAATTCTCAGTTTAAAGCTGTTACAAAGTCATCAGTCAACATTTAAGAGATGAAGATGTTCAGCTGTGGAGTAATTTCTGGCAGTGTAAACTCCCTCCAAAGGTGAAAACTTTTCTATGGCAAGCATGCACAAATAGTCTTCCGACAAAGGATTTGTTAATCCAGAGAAAGGTGAATTGCAGTGACAGATGCTCACTTTGTTCAGATGGAGAAGAATCAATCTTCCATATTTTCGTGAGCTGCAAATATGCAAAGGCATGCTGGAATCTCGTAGGTGTCCAGCCCCTGCCCAGAAACATTAACTGCTTCAATGATTGGTTAATTCACGTTGCTTCTTCCATAACCAACTACCAAGTCTGCATTGTTTACATTATATGTTGGAAAATCTGGTCTATGAGAAACAATATCATCTGGAACAATCAAGCTCTTGATTCTGTAGAAGCCACAGTCCGAAGTGCTCGGACCTACTACAAAGATTGGACAGACGTGGTTACTAAGGACCATGTTAAGGTGAAGAAAGATATTACTGAGCCTGTCAAATGGACTAAACCTCAGGAAGGATTTCTAAAGTTGAATGTTGATGCAGCAATCGATAAGCATACTGGAAACATAGGGTTTGGGTGTGTCTTGAGGAATAATCATGGTCAATTTGTAGCAGCACGTGGACTCCGCTGGAGAGGAATTTATAATGCTAAGGAAGCTGAGGCAGTAGCGATTAGGGAATCACTCAGTTGGCTTAAATCCAACAACTTTGACAATATCAATGTTGAGACTGACTCTCTTTTAGTTGTGCAAGGTCTCAAGTCGACCTTGGGTGACTCCTCTTTTCATTTAATTTTAGCTGATATTAAAAACTTAATGAGCACGTTTGCTCATATTAGTTTATCGTTCTCTAGGCGATCTGCGAATCAGGCATCTCATTTATTAGCTAAGCAGTCTGTTTCTATGTCTGATCGTATGGAGTGGTTCTCAACCCCTCCCACTATCATTTGTAATGCTCTTACTTTGGATTTGAATTAATATATCTTTCTGTTCTCAAAAAAAAAAAACACATTTTAAAACCACAAGGTCCACTCTGATGAGACAAATAATAATGACACGTGGAGCGTACCTACAAGATGATATGTGTTGGGTAGAGTAGTGAAGTTCAACATAGCCACAGGGATCTATGTTGCAGATCGAATTGGGCTGGGTGTGACCGGAACGGATCAAATGTAAACGAAGAATTTTCCCTATCAGCGGAATTTATTATATGCAAACCTAAACTTAATGGCAAAAACTTGTGTGAGACCGTCTCACCATGAGACGGGTCGGGTCGGGTCGGGTCAAGATGCAAATGTAACACTTATATGCTCAAATGTAATACTAATCAGGAATAAAATTTTTGTTGCTTATTAGGGTAAATGTAATACTTTTAAGGGAAAATACAATAGTTTTACATTTCGATTTAAAAGTATTACATTTTTCCTCAAAAGTATTATATTTGCCCTTATAAGTGGGAGGCACTTGTCAACATTACTTATTATGAAAAATGTATTACTTTTTCTCTTATAAGTAACAAAAATTGTATTTTTATTAGTGTTATATTTGAGCATATAAGTGTGAGATTTGCACATATAAGTATGACATTTGCATGGTGCTTTGACTCGACCCGACCCGTCTCACGAATAAGGATCCGTGAGACGGTCTCACACAAGTGTTACCCAAACTTAATTAATTAGATTAAATAAATATTTTCCCTATTTTTTCAAATGCATAATTAAGTCAACGAAAAAATAATGGATTTATATGGAGAGCACTGCACGAAAAACGTGAAGGAGGAGCTCCGGGGGTCACCCCGAAGAGAATTGAATTCCGGCGGAGAAGGCGGCGGGGAGTAAGAGACTGCGCCACGGGAGCCAACGTGGACAGCTGCGCGTAGAACAGTGCCCGTATTTACGGCGCCGATCGCTGGATATGCTCATTCATCCTTTGCCCATATGTACTTGCATTGGGCAATTGATCGTCAGAAAATACAAGTTCTGTGTATTTAATTTGCGTTATGTACAAGCATGGGCGCAGACATGGGTTTACCAATTATTAGTCAACTCCATTTCTTTATTTTTGTTTTTATCACTTAGTTCTATATATTTCTTAATCCCTCTTCATCCCAAAGAATATCCCCACCGGTGGGATACGATACTATGGCTATCCATTTAGAATGATAACAGGTGTGTCATCACACTACATAGTAATTAATCATTTCTTTTTTTCACTTATTTTTAAAAGATAATTATAATACATGTATTGCACGACTAAACTAATGTTCAATCTAAAAATTAAAATAAGTAAATGATTAATGTAACTTTTAAATATTAAAATTAATCAATATAAAATATAATTAATTATTTTTAATATAATTAAAATCAATATTTTTTTTAGTGATGAGGGAACCCGCAACTAAAATCAATATTTTCAACTTATGATAAAAGGGTAATAATAAAGAAGGGTATTGTAGATAATTAGGATCAAAAATAAAAATTTGGTATTAACAATTTCACACTAAAATAAATTAACTCTTTCTAATGACTATTGATGAATCGGTAAAATTTAACTTGTTTTTTGTTAAAAATGACATGACTAAATTTATAATGAGCTTACTAATATTTAGAATGAGCTTATTAATATTTGTGAAGCTATTGTGTATGAATTCATAGGTGATTTAGTAGATTTACTATGAATTATTATAGTTTTTATTCCCTTTTCATAGAGAAGAGAGGAATTGGCCAATAATGGATTATAATTTTTGATTCATGTGAAATGTGAAGCTAAGATTATATTGTTTATAATTTGGGAAAATATAAATGGTACAACACTGTACAGCCGAAAATTAACCTGGGTTAATGATGAGGTGACCACATAGAGTGGTTAGTACTTGAGTTGGTTGACCAATTAAGGTTAGTTTAAGACTTTAAGCCATTACAGTTGCATTATAATGTTGAATGAATTCCGCGGCATGTCTTGTGGGTCTTCCTCTCCCACGTTGCTAAAAGCCATTTATTTGTCCATTCTCAGATAGTTAGTTGTAGAATATTCAGCTCACCACACTTTGATTTATACATTAATTCAATTATGAGTATTAGTACACGCTGGAACCTACCGTGATGTTTTTTTTTTAAATATATCTAAAAATATAATAAGTTGGATTATATTTCTTATTTATGTCCATTTTTTAAGAAAATTATGCTATAAGAGTTATATTATACAATTTTTGGACAAAAATACCCCTATCATTATAACTTATGTTATATATATGTTGTTTTCATTATTATTACCATGCACATGCATACACAATATCTTTGCTTATATTATTCAATAGTAATAATATATGTAGACATTATATATTGGAATAATATAAGAAATAAGTTTGATTTTATCAATGTTGCGTCCATTTTCTCTCTAAAACCAAAAGCCTTTCTCTGCTGCTCAACTTCGGCTTCCACCGCCGGCCTCCGGCCGGAGCTCTAATGGAGCTTTGAGCCGGCGGTTTTGGTCACCTTCTACGTTTGCTCTCGCTCTTCTTCCGCCGCGACTACCGTCGCAGCTCCGTTCGCCTCCGACCACTGCCACAGATCTTCTTCTCCCGTTTTCTTTCCCTTTGAATAAAATAATAGTAGGTAGGTATTGGGGTTTGTGTTTGTAGTCTTGAACTCCCAACCCTACTTTGTCTTTACCACTTTTTATTTTCTCTATTATTGTGTTTTCCTTTCGTTACTTTCACGGGTTTTTTTCCTCTCGTTACTTTCACGAGCTTTTCATTATCATTAGCATAAATCGTTTAGTTTGGGTTCGGCAAGTGTTGATCTTATCATGGGCAAGCAAAAAAGAATGATGACGAAGACCCAGATCTTTGATGAAGCTTTAAGCTCCTTGAAGGAACATCGCTTCCTAGTTATGAAACTGTCAGCGATTCAAGTTTTCTTTAGCATAGTTAGAAAAGTTGTTTTTATGTCTGACTGTAAGGAATGGTTTACCATTTCATTGATCGTTGATGTAAACGTTTTATGTTATGAATTAATGGAATAGCTACATTTACCTTCAAAAAAAAAAGTTTGATTTTATTTAGATTTTAATTAAATGTTGCCATAATTATATTTGGTAATTTATCATATCTAAAATTCTTACTTTAATAATATTAATCATACCATAATCATTACTCAAATTATCAACTATACTTTTAATATAATATGAATTAAAAAAACATTATATACTATTATTTTAAAATAATATTTTTAATATAATTAATATTTTAACATTGACAGGATATGTTATCAATGAGTATTGAGATTTTCAACGACACTTTGAAGCAGTGCCTTTTAAATATATTTTTCAATCAGTGAATCAGGTGGCTCATGCTTTGACAAGGGCGGCTCGTTCTCAATCGGTCACTGAATAACCTTAACGAAAAATGTACAATGAAGCACCCAAATCAACCATAGTATGCCTTATTTCCTCAAAACAAGAACAATATAGCTATTGAGAATGCTTGCTAGGCTTGTGGTATGGGTGGAGAGGTAAGTTGTTCAAAAAATCTTAGTCTGATTCAGTTTTCACATGTGCGAGACCATAAGAAGAGCACTAACGCAATATAAAAGGAGAGCATTTGATTTTGGCCTCAAGGACAGTGGCAAATGTTAGAGCCTTAGAGGGATTGATTGAGAAAGTTGCAAAAAAACTACTATTACCGCATCATAGGATTCCCGATTCTCTCCATCACCGGTTAATAAAGTTGTCAAGAAATTACATATTTGTTCTTAATTGGGATGTTAGTCTCAAAAGTGAGGTCTCTAATTTGAATCTATCTTTCTAATTGTCACATGATCGAGTTTGATATGCTTCTATATCAGATTTAAAAGCACAATAAGAATATAAGATTTTTAAATTTAAATAAAATGTGGTTAATCTTTCTATCAAATTTATATATATAGACACACACACATACACACGGTACAACATTAATCACTTTACTTAAACAAAAATTAATTATAGTTTAAAGTTGAAGGTACTTATAAAAAAACAATAATCATTAAAACATTCATTAAACTAATCGTCATATATATATTAAATAGTACATGAAATGCATGTAACCATTTCAGCATACATTGAATACTAATACAAGTTCAGAAATAGTACGTACTATATATATGGTCACCAGAACCAATAACTTGGAGATTCAACTTCATCAGCTAATAAGGCAACCCTCCGACATGCCATGTTACCACCATAACAATATAATATGCTCTTAGATCGAATATTGTGGACTATTTATTTTGCTACCACGACTTAAAGCCTTACTACCTTAATTTAATGAGGGTTAACAATTAAGTATATTTTCGACAACGTACTTATAATTGCGCCTACTTTTAACTTACATTTTTTTCTTTAAAAGGCAATATTTAGTTCTCATTTTGAAGTATTTTAAGTGTAAGAAGAAAAAAAGGGTTGTTGACAACCAATATTGGCAGCATGAACCAAACACATATTAAACGTTGTAAGAAACACCAGCCTAGCTAGATGCCTATATATATAGAGGGGAGGGGTGGGGGTCCTGCTATAAAATCTTAAATTGACTTATAATAAAACCGCTAACAAGACCCCGAGCATATTTTAACTAGTCGTTGATCAACTCAAAATAAATTGATAGTTTTTATTTATTTTGTTGTGGGTATTTGTGTAAAAGCATTTAAAGGCATGTGGCCCAGGCCAGTTCAAGCACATCCCGCGATTTACCTCTTCCACTAATTTTTAGGACAAGAGTGGTAGGGGACCTTAGGGATATCGTGCAATCCTCTATAAAATGTAATATGCTCGGGTTGATCTAGAACAAAATTAGGCAAGTTTTTTTTTTTTTCTTTTGAGTGATAATAGAACCCGCAACTACTACTCGAGAATGTATGTGCACTACTGGGTAAACCATGTCTTGTGACCTCAACAAAAGACCACAATGAGATAATCCAATTTAGGTTGCTCATAGCGCTCAAACCAAGAAAGCCAAAAAGTCTTTCATGCAAGGTTAAACTTATAACCTTGTAATTAGCAAGTCATCAGTTTGATCAACTTGACTATGATTATCCTGCCTTATTTATCTTACTTCAATAAAATCAAGACATAGAATAGGAGTTTTAGATACACCATCGGAGTACACATATCATTTTCATATTAAAGTTTTAATTAGACACGTCTATCTGAGGTGGAGTGCCGGAAATGGTCAAACCCAAAATCGTACACAACGGACAGCATCGAAAGCAAGTGGTTATAGTACGTGGAGCCGAATTGAAGCATGCGCCATGGTGCCCCAGCAATCTTGGCGGAATCATAAATGATACCTCCAAATAAGCCACCCCACTTGCCCACTACCTTTCCTCTCCATCTTCCTTATCTTTAACCCAACGGGATAGTTCAAGTGACAAGTGAGCTCTCTTTATGGGGAGGAATTTCGGGAGAACCCGGATTCAATTCCCGTAAGTGACGATTCCCTTGGACCAGCTCCTGTGCCTCTCGGAGCAACGTGGGTGGACCCCGGACCGTTAAACGGACGGAGAGAAAGACCCTATAAATTTACTAAAAAAAAAAAATAAATAAATATACACAAAACTATGTCTCCTTCACCTTCATTATTATTGTCTTTGTCAAACATATATAGTTCTAACAAACCTATTGTCTATTGGCACCTTTCATTGATGACCATGATATTCAATACGGAGCTGCATGCCCATAATTCTTCCATTTTCTTCCTTCCTTAACCACTCTTTCACTGTTCCAACAACCTATTGTTTCAAAGATGGATCTAATCAATACGAGAAAAATAAAATTTACATATGAAAAAATTTTAAGTAAACCCCTGAAATTCATATGTATTTAGTTTATCAATACTTTTTTTTTATAACTAAATCATTAAAATCTGTAGGTATTTAAAATGCAGGATCAACATATCAAAGACCAAACATGTTGATAATGGATCTAGGTCAAGTCCAATTCATATTGTATAGTAGTCACACCGATCAAGTTATTAGTACTATAATATAAGGGTGCGTTTGGTTCGCACATGAGAATCGGAATCGGAATGGGTATTAAATACTTGGTAATGGTAATGGGTTTTGGTGAAAGTATTTAACATGTTTGGTAATTGGGTGGAATGGGAATGATTATTAATAGTTGAGGAAAAAAAAAAGGAAGGGAGATGAAACTCTTATTTAATAAGGGTATGGGTTTTGTCATTAATGGGGTATTCCAAACCCATAGTAGCATTCATAAAACCTATCAACCAAACACAAACAATCACTTTCATACACATTCCTTATGTCTAAACCCACCAACCAAACACACCCTAAATTCATTCAAATTTGTGCATGCATGATGCAACGTAAGTGCATCATACGTGCTACGTGCGTGTGGCATGCAAGTGGTGTGGGTAGACATAATAACTTAGGCTTATTAAATTATGATGATTCAGTGATCCATTAGGTGGTTGAGAATCAAATCCTAATACCTAAAAGGAACCCATGTACCATATTGAGTGTAATTACTAAACTGCAGTTTTCCAAGTTTGGTTATGTATCTTTATCCACAATCTATCACCTAAGAACTGACTAAGCTACCTGTGCCGAGCTATAAATCCATTACCTGACATGCTTTATTTGACATGCTTTATTTAATCTTACGTTTCTACAATTGTTATACCCTACACCACGGTGCACATAGTAATGTGCACCACGTACATAAAACGACGTCGTTTCGGTGTTAGTAGACGCGAACGCGAATGACTCAGGGAATTCATTATCTATAATACACATAATCATTATCTATAATACACAGAACGTTTGCCTAGAATACACAGAATGTTTGCCCAGAATACACAGAATATTGACACAAAATACACAGATGTTAGTGGACGCGAATGACTCCAGAGAATTCATTATCTATAATACACATAATTATTATATAGAATACACAGAACGTTTGCCTAGAATACACATAATGTTTGCCCATAATACATAGAATATTGACGCAAAATACACAGAACTCATCCTCCTAACATTCGAATGCACAAACACATCACAACCTGTGTTAATAACATGAATACACATAATATTTACACAAAATACACAGAACTCATCTTCCTAAACATTCGAATACACAAACACATCACAACATGTGTTACTAACATGAATACACAGAACGGTTGCCTATAATACACAGAACGGTTGCCTAGAATACACAGAATGATTGCCTGGAATACACAGAATATTAACATAAATACAAAGACCGGCCAAAACGGGAAACGTGATTTCCAAAAAAAACGGACGATTAGTTTACAATGCTCAAAACGACGTCGTTTAGGTACGTGGCGCACATTGCTATGTGCACAGTATAATTTGCATGTTATTGTCCATGAAGCCCAATTTACAGATTTGTACACTTAGGCCCTTGTTAAGTAGACAGTTGGGTCGGGCTGTTTATCCAATAGCCCAATTGTACAGATTTATACACTTGGGCAATTCTCCGTTTTTAAGCCCAACTATATTTATGTCTCAACTATACTGATACTCTGAATCCCATAGATTTGGTGTCCACATTACTGACATTAGATAAGCATTCAGTTCATTCGAAGTGAACAAACCATTCAATAACAATGAAGAGGCATCATTTTCACATAATTTTTTCTACGTGTTTTCGACCTCATAAAAGTGAACATATAACATTTTCCAAATAAACCATACAAATGTAAAGTCAATCAGATAATATCCACTGCCAAATATAATCTTCTTACACATTCAACTAGTCTAACGACTTCAATCTATAATTTTCATTGTATCCATAACTTGAGAATAATGAATTTTGATTTTAATCAATAATTCAAGTCATCACTAACCGCCATCATCTACGCCTATCACTACTCTTCATTGTCTACTCCCTCCCCAAAAAAAAAAATAAAAAAAAATTAAAACTTAGACACCAAATTCAAAAAATTAAATCAACCTTATACCGTACTTGTCCCAAGTCAAACTTATATTTCTTCAAACTCTAGCATTCAATAGATTCACATTCAAATTCCGACACCTTCGAAATCCTCTACCCATCAATCGTCTCACCCCCCCCCCCCCCCCCCCCCCCCCCCCCCC
>NC_044916.1:34766097-34798344 GCF_003576645.1 Ipomoea triloba | reverse complement strand
CCCCCCCCCCCCCCCCTCCTTCCAAACACCATTGTATAAATCTCAGTTACAACACACCAATTGACCAAAGCAATTATTTAGTATATGGGAAAGTGTGGAACTTCATTTAAGACTTTTTTAACAATATGATTCGATTCCTGTCATGAATATTATAGTTTTGAGTTTAGACGAATTGTTTGTGTAAATATAATTAAATAAATAAGAGTAAATTCTACTAACTTTAAGGCATTACCAGTTTTGGTGCTCAACTTACAACTTACAAGTCAACAATAATAAGTCATCCAATTTCTCTAAACTATCACTAATAATTCTCTGAGTTTGGAATGCTTCCAACTTTGGTCCTCAACTTACAAACTTACCGTAATATGTCCTCAAACTTACAAGCTTACAAATAGTCCTCTATTTTTTTATTTTTTTTAAACAAATTTTAAAAGGTTTTTTTTTTTTTGTTTTTTTTTTTTGTTTTTGTAAATGAGTCCTAAAAATTATACTATAATTAGAAACACTCTTATTGAATAAAATGTACATTTTACTGAGAGGGTGGTAGGTGAAATTTAATTATTATAATCTTATTTGCACTACCTTGAGACAAATAACTTTTGTTTCACTCCATGAAAAAAAATAAAAAAAATAAAGCCATGGAGTATGGGTAGAAGGTTAACAAATGCAAGAAGAAAGTAGCCATAAAAGTATAATAATACGTAGTACTTGCAATGCAAACATCAAACCAGCCTTGTGATCTACTTCAAAATCGAGCGCCATTTTTTTGGATTTTTAGTGTAATCCAAGTCGGAGGAACTTTAGTGGAATTTTAATAATCTAAAATACATAATATGTATATTTAGATCGATCCAATAAGTGTTTTTCTAATTATATTATAATTTTTAGGACTCATTTGCAATAATAATAATAATAATAATAATAATAACAAAAAAACAAAGGACTATTTGTGCTATCTTTAAAAAAATTGGAGAACATATTGTGGTAAGTTTGTAAGTTGATGACCAAAGTTAATAACATCTCAAACTCAAAGGACTATAATGGTAGTTTAGAGAAGTTGAAAAACTTATTATGGTAAACTTGTAAGTTAAGAACCAAAACTAAGTTGGAGGAGCTCAGTAGAACTTAATAAATAATTAGGCAAAAAAAAAAAACTTCATTATTCAACAACAACAATAGGAACAGCACCCCAAAAAAATAAATAAATAAACTTAAGAGCAATGAAATGCAAGTACAGCTCACATCCATAAGAACCTCTATGGGGACACAAGGCATAGAAAAGCCCACGTTAATTGTACCCAAAACGAAAATGGGAAGCCCCACATAGGCACATACATACGTTTTAAGAATCTTGTATCCAAACTCCAAAGTAGGTACCACTCACAATTAGTACGACACCAACCCAATTCAAGATTAAACGCAACTTGAATTTTGAATGTTAACAATTTATCTTTTAAAAAATTTTATTTCATCAATTATGGGAATCAAACTCAAAATCTTTCAAAATTTTTCCCCCACAAAAAGAGCTTATTTGCTACTTAAAACTATCACATTAAATTATACTATGAAAACACAATGTTAACATATGCAATTTATATGTTTTGACTTAGAAACACAATTTATATTCTAGAAATTAACAATTTCAATACTAAAAATATACCATTTAAGAGCAGGCCAGATTGACCTTGGTACATGGTATAACAACTCAAGACTAAATGCTTTCTCATTCGAATGAAACTTTCCAACCATAACAGGATATAGCCAACTCATCTTTCACCCACATCACACTTCTCCATTTCGGCTTTATGAATTAAACAACGGCGCAATTGCAAACCAAACTATGACTTCTAGTCAAACACATTTGCTGCATTTAGCTAAAATAGCTTATAATTTATTGCATGTGTCAAATTCTGCATCTTTACGAATGTCTTAGACTCTTAGGTTAAGTTTGCCCACAAAATATGTAATTCCCTCCTTCCTAACACCCCCCACACCTTGGACGACATGATAGTTACAGAGTAAATCACAGTGATTATTCATCCACTCATTAGATAGGAGGACATGTCTGGTGCTCACTGCATTAGGTGAAACTCCTATACTGCTTAGTAGGTTAAGCAGAAAACATTAGTCTTTTATTTTTTCTTAGACGAAAATGTAATTATTATGTTTACTTTAGGGTGTGTTTGGTAACCCAAAAAATGACATTTCGAAAAATGTTTTTCGAATTTTCGGTGTTTGGCAACGTCCGAAAAATGCAGTCAACGGAAAACAAAGGAAAATTAGTTCATTTTTCCGGAAAATGACTTACGGAAAATTTTTTTCATAAGTCATTTTCCGGAATGACCAAAATGGTCATCTCACCCATTCTGGCGGACTGGTTTCCGGCGGAAACCAATCTGCCAAAAATTGCTCTGGTTTCGGCCGGACGGCTAGAGCCGAACCTTTTTTTTTTCTTTTATAATAAATATTATTATTTTATATTTTAAATAAAATATATAATTATACAATTCTACTCATTTTCCGGAAAATGAACCAAACACACCAAGACAGTTTTTCATAACGCAACCAAATACTGAAAATCAAAATGTTTTTCAAAAAATGACTCATTTTCTAGAAAACATTTTCCGAAAATCATTTTCCTGCTTTCCAAATGTATCCTTAGTGAATGTAAAATAATATATTAATTTTATTACAATTAATATATTTTAAGAGCCAAATTGATTTTAGTATTAGATATTTATATTATAAGCAATTTTTTCTTTCTGCCTAACCATATTTGCATAACAAAATCCACAATTAACATTTTATATTCCAAAATCAATGCATTAATATCTGGAACATAATCTGGTGATATTTGCTGATATTATGGGGTTACTTGGCCCAGTTTTCTTTTGTACATGCTTATAATTTCAATTATTCGGTTTTATTTTATCAAATATAAAATAAAATATATATACAAGTAGATGTATTTTTTAAAACATTTATTTATTGATAAAAATAAAATAAAAATTTCAGCCTAAGCTTTTTGGCTCTATAAATAGTTATAAAATATATGCTACAGTTTGACACATGCATCACTACTTTCTTGCCATCTTCATCTTCTCCCTCGCTAGTCGTCTAACCATGAGACTCCATGGCTTCGCAGCCGTGTTTTGCCTGGCAATGCTCCTTATTAGCTCCGCCGCCCAGCCGGCTCCACCGCCGTTCTCCTGCGATCCCTCCGACCCACAAAACAAAGCCTTCCACTTCTGCCAGCCGAATCTCTCTATCGGCCTCCGAGTCAGGGATCTGGTCTCTCGCCTCACGCTGGACGAGAAGATCTCCCAGCTCGTGAACTCCGCCGCCGCCATTCCCCGCCTCGGCATTCCCGCGTACAACTGGTGGTCGGAGGCTCTGCACGGAGTCGCCAACGTCGGACAAGGCATTTCGTTGAGTGGTCCGATCAGCGCCGCCACCAGCTTCCCTCAGGTCATCCTCACGGCCGCGTCTTTCGACCAGGACCTCTGGTACCGCATTGGCCAGGCAAGGAACAGAACTCTATATTCACAATTTCATAACAGAACAAATCATATTAACTACTAACTGAATGTCTGAATCTCAGCTCGCTCGCTGGCTGGTTTCAATTAGTAGTTAATGTGATTTGTTTTGTTTTAATTTCTTGAAGTGATTATTTGATTTAATTTGTTGTTATATAACTGAAGGTGATTGGGAAAGAGGCAAGGGCACTGTACAATGCAGGACAGGCTTCAGGGCTCACGTTTTGGGCACCAAACATAAACATATTCAGAGACCCGAGATGGGGGAGAGGTCAAGAAACGCCGGGCGAAGACCCGACAACGACAGGGAAATACGCGGTGGCGTTCGTGCGAGGAGTACAAGGTGACAGCTTCCAAGGTGGTCGGATGGGGAATCATCTTCAAGCTTCTGCTTGCTGCAAACACTTCACTGCCTATGATTTGGAGAACTGGAATGGAGTCCAACGTTATGGATTCAATGCCATTGTAAGTTTCTTCTTCTTCTTCTTCTTTTAATCAAAAAAAAAAAAGCAACTTTTATTACGGTAGTGTATGCTCAGGTTTTGATTGTTCTTTTGCAATAATAGTACAGTGGTCACTGGTCAGTGGTGGCCATCCATGGGGTCCCGGATTCACTTCTCTGTCTATATATTTTTCTTTTCTTAATGCTGTGTATATGCATTAATATTCACACTTCATTCAATCAAGTTGGTTAGAGCATTAACATAATAATTACTCCGTACAAATTAAGTTCAATTATATATATTTTTTAAAACAGCCTAGTGACTTTCTTGATTTTAGTCGATCAATTATGAATAATTTAGACTAATTTATCTTTTTCTAATTCTTTATCAAAATTATTAGACGTGATTTACTTATACATTCTTGAGTACTGATTGCGAGTTTATATTATCATTAAAATTAATAAATTTAATTTTAAAAATATATGAGTCTGAATTTTGTCCATACCTACCGTTAAATCTGTATGTTGTAAAATTTTGTCTAAGAGAGTTTATTCCAAGATTCCTTTCTATGTTTGGTTCACTGCCAAAATATGAATAAAGATAATCTTGCACAGATTTCCTTGTTGTCTTTCACTTGTTTTTGGGGTGTCGAAATAACGGTTTACTGTAGGCATGAAATGGAAGAGTCAATTTTCATACCATATTCCGTGACTGGAGGAATAAATTATCTCATTTTCATTTACCAAAAGGAACGCTCCAACCAATTCACCTAAAATTCCAACATTTTGTACCCAATTTTCACTCATCCAATCTTATTTCGTACGTACGTACATGTTTAAACCACAATTTTTGCATTTTGATTTCTTTTGGTTTTTGTTTAAGGTATTTGAAAAGAAAATACAGTCAATATTCATAAACATAACTATTTTTTTTAATAATATGCGGATATTTGAGTCTAATATTAAAATCATAATTTAAATGTATTAAATAAAAATATTTATCATTAACATATAAAAATAATTTAAGATGTTTGTGTACAGGTGACGGAGCAAGACTTGGCGGATACATTCCAGCCACCATTTCAAGAGTGCGTACAAAAAGCTCGAGCTAGCGGAATCATGTGCGCCTATAACAGTGTGAATGGGATCCCAAGTTGTGCTGATCACAATCTTCTCACCAACGTTGCTCGTCGTCAATGGGGTTTTCATGGGTACTATATATATTTATATGCCTTTGAAGTTTTATGTTTTTTTTTTATTAACGATGTTTTTGAAATTCAATATTTTGATTATATTTAGGTACATCACGTCAGATTGTGACGCGGTCTTTAATGTTATTAACGACCATAACTATACTAAAACTCCAGAAGACACCGTCGCAGCGGTACTCAACGCCGGTATTAATACACTCCTTATTTTCACTATAAATTTAATAACTTCATGAAGCATAAAGTATAATATTATATTTTCTCCACACTAGCGATCTAAATTATTGCTTAAATGTGAATTGAAATCGGGATTTCGGAGTCAACCCATGTGAATGTAGGAATGTTTTTGAAAGAATTGGGATAGTTGGTCCAACATGACTGCCAATAATTCACTAGTATTAAACACTGCATCATGAAACTTTATGTCTTTTCTCATTTGGTCCACTTAGCTTGCAATCTTATCCCATAGTAATAGTACGCACTACGAAAACGGTGGCCAAATTATAAGTGACGCATTCAACTTCTTTGTTTTTTGAACTGGTTAGCCATAAACAACTTAGATTAATTCATCTTATTGTGATTCTTTTATCGATTAAAATAATAAAGTAAGATTTACATAGTATATACTCTCAAATAATAGTTACAGATTTTCCTTGTTACTCCAAAAATAATTTTAGAAAAATAGCGCACTAGCATGTATGATGACACCATACCTAAATGCACATGTTATGGGCCATTATATTGGGGGAGGTTTAAGCAATTCATAGCTTAATTTATTCTTGAATAGTAAATTATGGATAAGAACACAAAATTGAGTTCAAACAATCGCAATATGTTGGGCTCCTTGTGAAGAGTAGCCAAAGATGCTCCTACCTAATGGCCATGAGTCATCGATTCACCCCTTCACTATTTTGTTAGGCCGTTAAGTAGATATGACCATGGTTCGATTCGAATCGTGCAGTGTTAGAACCGAATCGGAACCGGAACCGACGGTACGATTCTGATTCCGGTTTAAGAAATTCTGGAATCGGATTAGAACTTTAAAAAATTTATTATGTAAGTAGCCATATATAACCGGAACCGTGAACTGCCGGTTATATATGTAAGTAGCCATATATAACCGGAACCGTGAACTGCCGGTTCGGAAACGGAACCGAATCGTGGTCACAGCTACCGTTAAGTCACCGTGATCTAGACTCTTTCCACTCGAGCTAATTTAATGTCTATTGGAAATTAATCCATTGTTTACGTTACAAACATAAACAGGGATGGATTTGAACTGTGGCTTTTATTTGGGAGTGTACACAAAATCAGCAGTTGAGAAGAAAAAAGTGTCTGAAGATCAGATAGACAGAGCTCTTCACAACCTATTTGGCATTAGGTTTAGATTGGGACTGTTCTCTGGGGACCCCAAAAGACTGTCTTATGGTAGCATTCGCCCTGATCAAGTCTGCAGCCAAGACCACCAGAATGTAGCCCTGGAAGCAGCAAGAAAGGGCATTGTCTTGCTCAAAAACTCTGCCAAGTTGCTCCCTCTATCCAAGACGAAAACCGAGTCCCTTGCTGTGATAGGTCCCAATGCAAACATTGCAAATGTCCTTCAAGGAAACTACTTTGGCCCTGGATGCAAATCTGTTGAAATACTCAAAGCTCTGCAGAGCTACACCAAGAATACGTCGTTTCACCCGGGCTGCAATTCAGTAAACTGCAGCTCTGCTGCAATAGGCGAAGCTGTCGAGCTAGCAAAGAAGGCGGATCAGGTGGTTCTTGTCATGGGATTGGACCAAACTATAGAGAGGGAAACATTAGACCGCGTGGACTTGCTGCTCCCCGGGCAGCAAGAGAGCCTCATTACTAGTGTAGCTAATGCTACAAACAAGCCTGTCATATTGGTGCTGCTGAGTGGAGGCCCCGTGGATGTTTCCTTCGCGAAATCCAACCCGAAAATAGGCAGCATCCTGTGGGCGGGCTATCCAGGCGAAGCAGGCGGCCTAGGACTTGCAGAAGTGATATTTGGTGACTATAATCCTGGTAAGAACCCAAATTAACTCTCCAAGTTATTCTGAAAGAACAACCTTATTTAACCTTATTCCTCAAATTGTCTTGTAGGGGGAAGATTGCCTGTCACTTGGTACCCTAAAGATTACATCAAAATCCCAATGACAGACATGAGGATGAGGGCTGATAATTCCACAGGCTACCCTGGCCGAACCTATAGATTCTACACTGGCCCTAAAGTTTTCGAATTCGGGTATGGTCTTAGCTACACTACATACTCTTATGAGTTCACTTCTGCAGTCACATCCACCACAATAAACTTGAACCAATTGGCAACTGTGAAGAGAGCTGAGGGATTGGACTCAGTCCATTATATATCAGTAGAGGAAATTGGAGAGGAAACCTGTGAGAATGCAAAGTTCTCAGCCATTGTTGGAGTTGAGAACTCTGAGGAAATGGATGGAACTCACCCTGTGCTGCTTTTCATGAAGCCTGCTAAGGGGAGAGAAGGGAACCCATTGAAAAAGTTAGTTGGATTCCAGAGTGTGAACTTAAAGGCCGGCGGAAGAACTGAAGTTCAGTTTGAAATCAGCCCCTGTCACCATCTCAGCAGTGCCAACAAAGATGGGTTAATGGTGATTGAGGAAGGGCCTAATTTGCTGGTTGTAGGGAACACGGAACACGCTATTGACATTGTAATTTGAATCCTTAACCGCGTTTGGTTAGAGGAAATGAATTATGTGGGAAGCCAATTGCAATTACATGGAAAAATAATAATGTGTGAATAAAGTGCGAGTCAATGTTTGATTTGCAGGAATAAAATTATTGGGAATTTCAATTTCAATGTTTGATATACATGAGAATTGAAAGGGAATAAGTAGTATAAAATCCAAAATACCCATTGTTGTTTCTGTTATTGTTATTATTATTATTATTATTATTATTATTAATCATCTTATGTGAGAAGTATACCATTTGCATATTCAAACACCAAAAATATATAACATATTAAAATTTGTAATTCAAAATTTTGTTCTTCAAAATGTAGGAAAATACGCTATATACACATCAAATTTAAATACTAGAGAGTTTTGAGAAAACATACTTGATTAAGGTTGGCCTATAATGATTATTGCTTAGGAACATCGTTCTTTGTTGACAGTAGTCGAAGAATAATGCACGTTATCATCTAGAAGGGAATGTCATACATTAATTTGAGGTTAAAAAAAGGGAGAGATAATTTTGTCTTTGGATTCTCTCTTTTTTTTTTCTTCCTAAAATTTACGGAATTAAAATTTCAGGGGACATGGGATTCTAATTCCATGAAAATGAGGGGATTGCAATTCCCTTTATCCAAATTAAGAAATTTAGTTGCATTTGGAATTATGTGAGAATTAAGTTGAATTGAATTTAAATTCCCTCCAACCAAACGCCCTGTATAAATGCATCCCGATTAGAGTTTAAATCTACTCATATAAAATTTAAAGTTTACAAATTAGTATTTGTACTATATTTTCAAATACTCGAAGAATCCTTTTAGATGCCCAAAGAATCTAAAACCCCACTACTGGAAACTATGACCACCTATTTGAAATGTAAGTGGGAGGTCATCACACTACATGATAGTTGATTCTAATTTTTTATTTAAATTCATGATAATAATAACAAAAAAAATTATTCGCATGAATAAAACACTAATTGTCAAATAAAAGTGAAGTTTAATTATAATGATACATACTTGATGGTTTATGCTGCTACATACACCATGGTCCACAATAAAATTTGCTTATAATTATAGGTAACCTTATCCAATCAGGCCCTTGCTAGTAGCCTGTTAGGTCAGAATGTTTGTCCATGAAGCCCAATGTACAGATTTGTACACTATGGCAATTATCCGTTTTTAAACCCAACTATTTTTTTAAAGCAAGCCCAACTATATTTATGTCTCAACTATACTGAAATTCTCAAGCCTATAGATATAGTGTCCACATTAGATGAGCATTAGGTTCATTCGAAGTGAACAAACCATTCAACACCAAGGAAGAGGCATCATTTTCACTTAATTTTGTCTACGTGTTTTCGACCGCATAAAAGTGAACATATCAATATTATTTCATATAAACCATAAAATCAATCAGCCAAGATCCACGGCCAAAAATGTTCTTCTTCAACGTTTAACTACTCTAACGACTCCATCTACAATTTTCACGATATTCATAACTGGAGAATAATGAATTTTCATTTTCGTCGAGAATCCATATGTTAAGACTTAAATCACGGCCTTCACTTTTAAAGTCATCACTAACCGCAATCATCTCCACCTATCACTACTCTTCATCGTCTTTTCCCTCCCAAACAAAAACAAGTTGGACACCAATTAAAAAAAACAAAAAAACAAAAAAAACAAAAACAAAAAAACTAACCTCATATTGTCCTTATCAAAAATCAAAATTCTACTTCTTCAAACTCTAGCACTTCATAGATTTGCATTCAAACTCCGACACCTTCCAAATCCTCTACCCATCAGCCAACTATATATTTGTTGATGAATGCCAACGGGGGATTCATCAAAAGTGTGCAAACTTGACAAGATGATTGATGAAGTGGGTTGCAATCCTATTCATAAATGATTTAGATCCGAATGAATATGTCTAATGAAGAATAAGAAAAATAGAAGCACATGAAGCATTAGTCTAATAGATGAGAAGCCTAACATAAGATTTAATTTCAATAATAATGTACAAGATTTAGATTTAAGTTGAGCTTTTTGTGAACAAAAGTGTATGAGTTGATGTTGAGTTTCGAAATTATATTTATTTGATTTACCTGATTCAAAATATAATCTTACAAAATCAAGGAATTTAGGTTATGTAAAAGAATAGAAACCGAAGAGCAAAGAAATCAAATTACAGCTCACAATCATAAGAAGCACTATGGGAGCACAAGGCAAACAAAAGCCCACGTTAATTGTACCCAAAACGAAAACTGGAAGCCCCAGATACATTTTAAGAATCTTGTATCTTATATGATCATCAAAGGGTTCACATAGTATTATGGATCCTGGATCAAAGTAATGAGGTACAAAATTTCATAACGCAAAATACAAAAAATCACAACAAAAGACACATAAAAATGTTATATTTACTTATTTTACAAATCTGATTTAGGTACGTAATTTGTGTTCATAGGCACAAAATTTCAAAATGCAAGACACATAAATTCATAACATAATACACAATTACTAGTTTTTTTCAAATAAAATATTAATACGATTAAAATACATAATTTCATAACACAATACAAAAAACACACTACTAACATAAAATGCATATATATGTACCAAGATCTACAGTGCACGGTGAATCTTTGTCCATGGTATAAGGATTGCGAAACTCCAAAGTAGGTACCACTCACAATTAGTAGGACAACAACCAAATTGAAGATTTAATGCTTTCTCAATCGAATGAAACTTTCCAACCATAATAGAATATGACCAACGCATCTTTCACCGACATCACACTACTCCATTTTGGCTTTATTAATTAATCAAAGGCGCAATTACAAACCAAACTACGACTTATAGTCAAATACATTGCTGCATTTAACTAAAATATCTTATAATTTATTGCATGCGTCAAAACTCATAACATTCTATATGACTATATCTTTAAGAATGTCTTACTTAACCATATCCACAAAAGCGTAATTCTTTTGCCCCTAACATCTTCACATCTCAAGTCGACATAAGTAAATCACAGTAACTCAGCAGTTCATGTTGATGAGTAAATCATGCAATTATTATGTTGACAAAAATGCAATTATTATGTTATAACTTTAGTGAAAGTAAAATCAACGTTTTAATTTTATAATTAATGCTCAGTATGTTTTAAGACATTAATAGATAGATTTTAAGTATTAGATGTTTATATTATAGGCAATACTTTAATTTGTTTCTACGTAACCATATTTGCATAATGAAATATTGGAATCCACAATTAACAGCATTTTCTATATTTCAAAATCAATGCATTAATATCTGGGACATAATGTATTGATATTTGCTAATATTGTGGGGATACTTGCCCCAGATTATTTGTATGTATGTATAGACCTATATAATTTCAATTCTTCGGTTTTATTTTCTCATTTTTTAAATTTATTTATCTGATCTTTTTATTTTACATTATGCATAATTTATTTTCAAATATAAAATATACAAGTAGATGTATTATTTATTTCTTGATAAAAAAAATAAAAATTTCAGCCTAAGGTTTTTGGCTCTATAAATAGTTGTAAAATCTTACCTATACTTTGACCCATCATATCTTCTCTCTTCTTCTAAGTTGTAACCATGAGACTCCATGGCTTCGCAGCCGTGTTTTGGGTGGCATTGCTCCTTATCTCCGCCCACTCGGCTCCGCCGCCGTTCTCCTGCGATCCCTCCGACCCGCAAACCAAAACCTTCGGCTTCTGCAAGCCGGATCTCTCCATCCGCCTCCGAGTGAGGGATTTGGTCTCCCGGCTCACGCTGGACGAGAAGATCTCCCAGCTGGTGAACTCCGCCGCCGCCATTCCCCGCCTGGGCATTCCCGCATACAACTGGTGGTCGGAGGCGCTGCACGGAGTCGCCAACGCCGGACAAGGCATTTCGTTGAGCGGTCCGATCAGCGGCGCCACCAGCTTCCCTCAGGTCATCCTCACCGCCGCGTCTTTCGACCAGGACCTCTGGTACCGCATTGGCCAGGCAATTAACACAAAACTCCATCTCAGCTCGTTTCGATTAGTAGTTAATAATTTGATTTGTTTTGTTTTTTCTTGAATTGATTTGTCGTTGTTAACTGAAGGTGATCGGGAAAGAGGCGAGGGCGGTGTACAATGGAGGTCAAGCTTCGGGGCTCACGTTCTGGGCACCAAACATAAACATATTCAGAGACCCAAGGTGGGGGAGAGGCCAAGAAACGCCGGGAGAAGACCCGACAACCACCGGGAAATACGCGGTGGCGTTCGTGCGAGGAGTACAAGGTGACAGCTTCCAAGGTGGTCGGATAGGGAATCATCTTCAAGCTTCCGCTTGCTGCAAACACTTCACTGCCTATGATTTGGAGAACTGGAATGGATTCCGACGTTATGGATTCAATGCCATTGTAAGCTTCTTCTCCTTCTTATTCTTCTTTTAATCTTTTTTTTAAAAAAAAAACAAACAAACAAATTTTTTTAGGGTGGTGCTCAGGTTTTGATTGTTTTTTTTTTTGCAATAACAGTACAACGGTCAGTGGTGGGGGACCCGGATTTCACTTTTCTGTCTTTTTAAAAATATATATATAAGAAGAAATTTCGGGACAGTTTTCTATTCGAGATTGTGCATTAATTTTTTTTTGTTAATGTTTCTTATATACATTAATATAGTAATATCTATGGCATCCCGTGCAGTCAAATATGATATATTTAGTTTAGATTCTGTCGTTTAAACCTATCGCATTGGTATTCTGGTGAACTTTTTCTCAGAGTATTTAATTCAAAGATTCGTTTCTATGTTTGGGTGAGTGCCAAAATTTGAAATAGATAATCTTGGACAGATTTCCTCCTTGTGTTTCACTTTTTCTTTATGGGGTGTCGAAATCTAGGGGTTGACTGAAGGCATAAAATGGAAGAGTCTATTTTCATACCATACTCCCGTGACTGGAGGAATAAGTTATTTCATTCTCATTTACCAAAGGAACGGTCCAACCAATTCACCTAAATTCCAACATTTTTATGCTAATTTTTCACTCAATCTTACATACATGTTTAAACCATAAATTTTGCCTACTAATTATATGACTATATATACCTTTTAATTTTTAAGGGTATTAGTAAAGAAAATACAACTAGCGCTTATAAATATAATAAGATTGTAATTTGGATAACCTTAATCGAATTGGTTGAGCAGTTTAATTTGTAAGCACACGGTTTGAAGTTTGATTCTTTATAGAAATTACTGAAAACTTAGGTTGGTTTACCAAGTTAGCTCCTTAGTCTTTAAGTAGCTAACTACAAACTTTCTTGTAGGTTGTGATTGTTGATTGATATTTAATGAAATTGAGTTTATTAATAATTTATAAACGTAACTAGATTTTAATTTAATGAATTCTAATTTATACTTTGGAGTAGAATGGACGTTGCCTCTAAAATGGGAGGAAGGTCCCACCGTCCCACAAACCAATACCATTTAAGCATTGGGACCAAGTAGACCGGCATTATTTGACGTGGGGCTGGGTCATAAGCTTATATTTTATACTTTTTCTTTGGAACATAGGAGGAGGAGGAATCTAATAAAAGATAACGTTATATATATATATATATATATATAATTTGAACAAATTGGCATGGGTGCCAGTGTAGTCTCATCACTTTAAAGGGGTAGAGATCAAATTTATTTATTTTTTCATATGAAAAAAACAATATCGTCATCATTTGTTGAGTATAATACAACTTAAATGTATCTCTTATATTTGGGATTTACTCGAATATCTTTAGGTTGAACCAAAAAAAATTATAACTAATTTAAGATGTTTATATATAGGTGACGAAACAAGACATGTCAGATACATTTCAGCCACCATTTCAAGAGTGCGTACAAAAAGCTCGAGCCAGCGGAATCATGTGCGCCTATAACAGTGTTAATGGGATCCCAAGCTGTGCCGATCAAAATCTTCTCACCAACGTTGCTCGTCGCCAATGGGGTTTTCATGGGTACTATATATATTTATATGCCTTTGAAGTTTCATGTTTCTTTTATTAACAATGTTTTTAAAATTCAATATTTTGATTATATTTAGGTACATCACGTCAGACTGTGACGCGGTCTCAAATGTTTTCCAAGACCATAAGTATACCAAAACTCCCGAAGACACCGTCGCAGCTGTACTCAATGCAGGTATCAATACACTCCTTATTTTCACTATAAATTAATTAATAACTTCATCAAACATAAAGTACAAATGCCCACTCCACACTAGCTAGCTTAAATATGATATTGGGATTTTAGACTTAACCCATGTGAGTGTTAGTTGGTCCAACCTGACAGCAAATAATTGACTAGTCTTAAACACTGCATCATGAAGCTTGATGTCTTCTCTCATTTGGTCCATTAGCAATCTTATCCCATTGTAATAGTAGCATGTATGTTACGTTGACACCACACCTAATCTGCCAGGTTAGCAGTATAAAGAGTATGCCGACACACTTATAAATCATGTTAGGAAAAAAAAAATCAGAAATCCACACAGACAGTTTAGTTCTTTCTTGGGTGGTAAATTGTGAGCAAAGACACAAGATGAGATTCATTGTGGTGGGCACCGGGCTAGTTATCCCACCTAATGGACAATGTGATTTACTTCTCCAGGCCACTATCGACAATGCACATGTCATGGGCCATTCGGATAGGTTTAAGCAATTCAGAGCTAATTTATTTTGAATTAATGCATTATTTATGTGACAAATATAAACAGGGATGGATGTGAACTGTGGCCAGTATTTGGCAAAGTACACAAAATCAGCAGTTGAGAAGAAAAAGGTGTCCGAAGATCAAATAGACAGAGCTCTTCACAACCTTTTTGGCATTAGGATGAGATTAGGACTCTTCTCTGGGGACCCCAAAAACCTGTCTTATGGTGGCATTGGCCCTGATCAAGTCTGCAGCCAAGACCACCAGAATGTAGCCCTGGAAGCCGCAAGAAAGGGCATTGTCTTGCTCAAAAACTCTGCCAAGCTGCTCCCACTATCCAAGACGAAAACCGCGTCCCTTGCTGTGATAGGGCCTAATGCCAACACTGCAAATGTCCTCCAAGGAAACTACTATGGCCCTGGATGCAAATCTGTTGAAATACTCAAAGCCTTGCAGGGCTATGCCAAGTATGCCCCGTTCCACCCGGGCTGCAATGCAGTGAACTGCACTTCTGCTGCAATAGGCGAAGCTGTGGAGCTGGCAAAGAAGGCGGATCAGGTGGTTCTTGTCATGGGACTGGACCAAACTCAAGAGCGGGAAGATGTAGACCGCGTGGACTTGCTGCTCCCCGGGCAGCAAGAGAGCCTCATTACTAGTGTTGCTGAGGCTGCAAAGAAGCCTGTCATACTCGTGCTGCTGAGTGGAGGCCCCGTGGATGTTTCCTTCGCGAAATCCAACCCGAAAATAGGCAGCATCCTGTGGGCGGGCTATCCAGGCGAAGCAGGCGGCCTAGCACTTGCAGAAGTGATATTTGGTGACTATAATCCTGGTAAGAACCCAACATTATTCCTCAAACTCTCAAAGTTATTCTGAAAGAACAACCTTATTTAACCCAATTGTCTTGCAGGAGGAAAATTGCCTGTCACCTGGTACCCTAAAGATTACATCAAAATCCCAATGACAGACATGAGGATGAGGGCTGATCAATCCACGGGCTACCCTGGCCGAACCTATAGATTCTACACTGGCCCTAAAGTTTTCGAGTTCGGGTATGGTCTTAGCTACACTACATACTCTTATGAGTTCACTTCTGTCACATCCACCACAATAAACTTGAACCAACTGGCAACTGTGAAGAGAGCCGAGGGATTGGATTCAGTCCATTACATATCAGTAGAGGAAATTGGAGAGGAAACCTGTGAGAATGCAAAGTTCTCAGCCATTATTGGGGTTCAAAACTCTGAAGAAATGGATGGAACTCACCCTGTGCTGCTTTTCATCAAGCCTGCTAAGGGGAGAGAAGGGAACCCATTGAAACAGTTGGTTGGGTTCCAAAGTGTGAACTTAAAGGCCGGCGAAAGAACTGAAGTTCAGTTTGAAATCAGCCCTTGTCACCATCTCAGCAGCGCCAACAAAGATGGGTTAATGATGATTGAAGAGGGGTCTAGTTTGCTAGTTGTAGGGAACACTGAACACACTATTGACATTGTAATTTGAATCCTTAAATTAGTGTTTCTTTTGCTTTGTTTTCGTCTGTCCAAGAACAGTTGACAGCATCTTCACTTCCAGTTGATGTAATAGAAGCAAGAATTAATTACAATGAGAACAACTTGGGCAATGTCAACCTTTTAAGCTTGTTTAGCTGTACTGAGTAGCAGTTGCTAAAGCTGGCTATGGTGAGTGTCAAAATCCAAGATGCAAGCAAAGTTCCATACCTATAGTAATCTTCAATCTTCACCAACCTGCTAAATGATGACTCTGAATTATCATAACTGCTGTCTTTCCTGCATTTGTAGTCTGTACTCTTCATGAAATTTGCTGCCACTATCCAATGGCAGCTCGCAAACACACGAGAGGTAAACTACACTATGACATGTTCCACTGAGAATGTATTGGCAAGGCCCAGTCAAGTTGGTTGGAATTTTTACTTAGTAACCATAACGTTATAAGTTCAAACTTCCAATGAGAGCGATTTATTGATTTTCTTGGTTTGAGCCGGCAAGCAGCTCGCAAACCCAAAATAGGTAAACTGCACAATGACATATTTGACTGAGAAATATTAGTAGGGGCAACCCTATTCAAGTTGGTCAGGTTGTTGATTCGGTAACCACGAGATTATAAGTTCAACTAATAAACTCGCCGTGAGAGCGGCCTATTGACTTTCTTGGTTTAAATAGGCGGAATTTACCATGTGTACACCATCTGATAGTAGTTGTGAATTTCTCCCGCCACTCAAAAAAAGAAAAAAAAAAAGACCCTTTAAGTGAAAAGGTGTTCGTAATAATCGAATTGAGCTCATGACTTTTTAGTACAAGAATCTCGATCATCCTTTCGGTGCAATTTCTCATCATTTTAATTTTTAAACAATATATAGTTTGAGGTTGTGAAGCATGACAATGATCCGTCAATTGCTGTGAACATAAGGCTCGCGGTTGTTGACAAATATTTCAGCACTTGGTTCAGTAGTTCACGGGCTTGCAATTATATTGTCATAGATTTGTACAATAAAGGTGTACGTGTGTACATGCGTACGTACCAACCATTACTAGGAAACTAAGTTCATGGATATATTTGATTCCCTTCAAATTTTTAACCCCAAGAGGTGTGGTGTAAATCTAAGACGAATTGAAGCATGAGGACAAAAGGCTCGACTTTAGAATCAGTCACACTGAAAGGTCATGTCAACTAGACATGAGCTCATCAAATGTATTTGAAAGATTGGAATTAACTAAAAGCTAGTTAAAGAAATGGGATGGTATCAAACATCCACTTGAGCATCTACCATGTGTTACTCGTGGATGTTGCCACCATGCCATGGTGGATTTCATAGGCCTCGTGATGCTTGACAAATCATTATATTGTTGTAGTTTTGTACCTTTTTTTTTTTTTGAGAAATGTAGTTTTGTACTTTTGTATTGCTTTAGTGGTGATTAATACTCCAAGACTTTGCAGCCCATTAGATGCATTAGGCCACCAAGTAGCTAGCTAGTAGACACCATGGCCCAAAGTCTAAAGATTGGCCTATTTCATAATACTGGGCAAATTATTTTATGGACCCAAATAACCAGATCCAAAATACATAATTTACATATTAAATGTTGACAATTTACATACTGAATGTTTACAATTTGAATTGTAAACATTCAGTATGTAAATTGTGATGGGTCCACAATTTCACACTATAAGGTGAACCTGAATTCATGGTATAACTATTTATAATATTGTGGCTTAAACAATGAAACCGGTGAAAGACAAATTAGTATTGAATATAAAGTGACTGTATTACAACAAAATGATAGTTTGTGCCTATTGACAGGCTCAAAGCTAATGGTCTAAGTTAACGATAGGATCAATATATGCCTCCAACAACTAAGGAGGAGTAATAGTATATCGATGATTCGATGGCAGGATTTCTTAGCTCTTAGCTTGAAGAAAAATAGTAGTACATTAAACACCTGCCCTACTGTGGAATTATTTTGTTGTTGAATTATCAATAATCATTAATAGTCCTATTATTACTCTTCTTTTGATACATTTTAATTTATCATATGATTCTACGACCAAGCTAAGCCCAACCATTTAAGTTTTTCTTCTTCAACTTTTTTCACATCCAACAAGAAAAGAGATAAAGTACAGACAACTTTAATTTTTTTTTAAAATATCTAATAGGACCCACAAAAAATCACCTCTTTTATAATAACTCTCACATTTCTTCTATTTTCTCAATCTTTATTTTTCAAAAATCTGACAAAAAATGACCCCAAAAATTCCATCTTTCTTGAAATGCTATAACCACATTATAAATTTATAATTAACTCATTATTCTTAGTTAGGACTTAGAGTCAGAGCTGTATTGCAGTTTGACATTAGCCAAGTTTCACAATGCCTCACTATGATTAGAATGAGCATCAATCACATCAATAGCCGAAAAGAAACTATATAATCCAATATCTATCTTGAAACATAAATTCACACACTATTTGATCCCCAAATAGAAGAGGTTAGTATGAAAATGGTATCCCTATAATTTAAGCCTGATATTGTGTTAGAATGAGTTAAAGAATTCAATGGAACATGATTCATAGAGTTGTGTGGATTATAAATAAAATATATTAATTGTGTATATAAAGTATATTATTTAAAATTATATTATTTGAATACTGAAAGTACATTAATTTGTATACTATCAAATAATGTACATTTTGTACACAAATAATATACATTTAGTACACAAATAATGTACTTTTAATATATTAAAAAGATACTTGCTTTAAAAAAATATACATTATATTTAATGAACATACATAATTTGAGTAATGAAAATACATTATTTTGTATAATGTACATTCAATACACAAATTAAATAATGTACTTTTAGTATATTTAAAATGTGATGCCGCTATTGACAAAGACATTGAAAAAATGGGCTTTGGCACTGTTCTAAGAGACAACAATGGGAGCTTTGTTGCAAGAAGATGTGTTCATTGAAATTCCGTGTTTTCACCAAAGGAAGCCGAAACTACTGCAATAAGAGAAGTTTTGAGCTGGATCAAACAATTGATATGACGAGGAAAATTGTAACTATTATCCAATGATGTGTACTGAGTAAACTTCGTTAATTTGTAAAAATGTAATATTTTTTGTCTATAAAAATGTTATATTTTAACTAAAAAAAAATACTACATATTTAACGTGAAATGATTGCACACACATAAAGAAAAATTTTGAGCCAGTCATACACATGACATATTCATATATAATATAATATAAATAATTTATTAAATAAGTTACCGAACACCATTGTAATTATATATATATATATATATATATATATATATATATATATATATATAAAGGAAGGTCAGTTGACATAAAAGCAATGTTAATTTTGATATTATTTATTAATTTAATCTCATTAATATTTCAAACAATATAAAGTACCTTTATAACGTTTTTATATTGTTAATACTAAATATGGCAATTAATTTGAGGAAATCAACAAGCCACTTTAGATTGCGCCTATACGGTCCTGTAGAAGTAGGTGTGGGACTGTGGGAGTTATGGAAGTGTCCAAGCGGGGATTAATAGAACTGGCTATGGTGGAGTCATACGCAATAATGCAGGAGACTTGATTAGAGGCATTATGTGCAGAACCAATTTGGATGATCCTGCTATCGTGGAAGCCCAAGCAATTGTTGAGTGTCTTAACTGGGCATGGCAAGAAGGCTATCGTGACTTGGAAGTCCAATCGGATGCAAAGAACATTATTCAATGGATCCATGAGGGCTCGGTCGGACGAGGACCCATTCGCCATCTCATCGAGGGAGCGCAGCAATGGCTCAACAGAGACTGGAGGATCTCTTTCCGGGTGATTTATCGTGAGCAAAACAAAGTTGCAAACCGCCTTGCGAAGTTTGGGGCCACTCAGGATGAAGAAAGGAGAGTTGTGGACTTATGCCCAACTGGGAGTGAGGACGTTTATTTGGATGATTTGGTGCATGTCACCCGTGCCCGCAGAGTGGTGGAGTTAGCTCATTAGCTATCTCCCCTGGGGTAACCCCCCTCCCCCTTCCGATTTAAAAAAAAAGAAATTTTACTTCTTTTTTTTTTTTGAAAACCAAGAAATTTGACCTTAGTTGTGGGCAAATAAATCACTGGCGCGGTGCACTAAAAAATAACAAAAATATATTCCATTATTATTATTATTATTTATTATTATTATTTAGATTGTTTTTAACGTTTAATTCTTCTTATAGTTATCTTTGAACCTTATCAAGTACGGAGTATCATAAGTAATCTTCTTTTAATTCTTTCCTTGCTAAATGACACCTAATGAATAGACGACATTTACTCTAAATATCTCATCACTCTTGTCATGCACCAAATCGATGATCAATAATAGGTACTAAAAAGAGAGAGAGAGAGAGAGAGATGTATCCCAAAAGACTAGCTCAATATATGATAAAAATCATTGAGTTTGATTCTATTTGACAATTTATTATCGAACCGATATAAAATCACGTCATCTTGATATTTAGTTGATTGATCTTCTTAACTCACGACAGAGTTGGTAAAATCATAAAAATAGTTTTATTATTATGTCAATGAATATTAGGGTTAATTCAATAGATAAAAATAATACTCTTATTATAAGTAAAGAGCGATGTTACATTCCTTTTTAAATTTGACCTTACAACATTGACATATTTACGTGACAATATTCTTTTTTTTTACTCATAAGTTGATTATTTATCTTTCTTTTATATATTAGGTTTCCCTATGCTAATAATTAGGCCCCAAAAATATATGCCCAAAGGCGCTGAATGAGGTATATCACGAGTCACTCAATTAATTATTAGTCTCCACCTCTGCATGTACAATATGCGCACAATGAGTCTTCATCATATTTGATCAATTTTTTGGACTTTAAATTCCGAATTGATTAGTTTTTAACAATATGATGTTAATTAGTTCACAAATAAAGTTTTTTATTATCACATAAAGAAAGAATAATTATCGTATAAGGCCATCTGACTTGAAATATATAATATTTTTTTAATTAAAATATAAGATAATTTCACACCAAATTTATTCTAAATATTATATTTTAATTAAAAAATATTATACATTTCATGTGAAATGATGTCACACCAGAATTATTATAAAAAAAATATAAAAAAACAAGATTCATCACTTATTTTAAAAAATATAAAACGAGCACCTTAACTAATGACTACGAAGATTAAACAAGAATCTCACGCAAAGGAACAAACCAAGATAGGGTGGCACGAGAACCCCGCACTAACTTCCAAATGTACCCTTGAATCTCCAAACACGTCAATTTGTCGATGCAGTCAGCAAATAAGTCGAAACCTAAGGGCAAATAGGTAATCAGACACCCGATAATTATTTTTTAGAGTTAATTCCATTTTTTGTCATAGATTTATAGGTGGAAATCCACTTTTAGTCCTGTTTGTTCAAAACATCCACTTTTGATCATGGTATTATTGTGTCATGACCATTTCTGGTCCTCAAACAACAAAACTGTTTAAATTTCGTCAAATACAAAAGCATTTCAGTCTTCAATTATGATTTCTTTTTCAAAAAATAAACATAAAAAATATAATGGGTCAACATATTTTGTATAAAAAAAATCAAAATGTCATTGTATTTAACGAAATTTTAATGATTTTCTTGACGAAGGACAAAAAATAGTCATGCAACAATAATACTACGATAAAAATGGATGTTTTGAAAAAAGTAGACTACAACCTATAAATCTAGGACAAAAATGAAATTAACTCTATTTTTTAAGGATGGATTGGATATTATTATATGTTTACGGTATTATTATTAACCTAAATAAGGCAACCGTTCAGATTTATCTCGTACCGGAAATTTAAATCAACGGTGAGAGGGCGGCGATGAGGGCTTCCTATTCCTATAAATACCCCTTGCTACCTCATCCCTCTTCGTTGCATTCGTTCCTCTCCTCTCTCTCGCTCTCTACGCACTTTTCTCTCTCTCTCTCTCTAGAGAAGAAAATCAACATAAAGCTCACAACTCCAATAGGATAGAAAGGGAAAAAAAAAATTTTTTCTCGTTTTCTATTATTATTAATTATTAATTAATTAATTTATTTCGCTGTCCCCCCACTCTCTCTCTAGATTTGGTGCTCCTAAGAGGTATTTTCCTCTCTCCCAATACCCTATTTGACTTATTTATTCATTCATTTTTATTTATTTTTCCTTGAGAAATATTGGTCAGTTTACAGAGGAAATTAGATCGAAATTAGCTGTTTGGAATGTGTGTGCTGAAACTTGAATCGATCTGATATTGAACAAAAAGCGAAAATTTGGATCTTTGTTAATCAATTAATCACGAACAGGGAAGAGTAATTAATATTATTATTAATCAATCATTATTGCTTATGTGCGGTGTAAACACAGGAAGCCCTAGTGAGATTTCAAGTTTATTTGCGTGCTGCGTCTTGGTTTATTCGATATATCAGGGGAGATTTTGTCTGGAAATCAAATGGCAGCCAGTTAGGGTTTTTAGGTAAGTTTGGATTCTTGCTCTATCTTACTTGTGGAATGTGTTGTGGATTTTTTTTATTCATGTTTAACTTTATGGTAGGATATGGTTTGAATATGGTTGCGAGACATGGGGTGTTGGGGATAGGCTTCCAGTTATCTTGGTGCTGCCTAATTAATTGCTTAGTGAATTCTTTGAATTGGAAGGATTGTTGCAAATATGTGGAATTTTTTTTTAGATGCAATTTTTTGGCCATTACCCTTTTCAAAATAGGTAGAATTAGTGAATTGGAAACACATAACAAGGATGAGAACTTCTGATTAATGCCCATTTCATTCATTTACTATCCTTATAGTTTTGGGACTGCTTTTTCCAAAATGCAATGGAAGACTTTCATCTCGTGTGCATTGTTACTTATGGATCGAGTTTTTAATTGAGTGTTCAGATTTATTATTAGTCTCACTAGTATCACATTGCTGCTTTGTTATATTAATATCAGTGATCACTCTACATAGCTAATCCACCCACTCATATCCCCTGGTTTCCTGTACACTAAGAAGTTACTGCTTTTTTAGATACTGGTATGGATCTGGAAGCAATGTTGTCTTTATCTTCTGGATAATTTGGATTTTAATGCTCACATTGATAAATATTTTCTTTCCTTTTGGTATGCCTTTCACTTAATCTGCCATATTGTTTTTTCAATGGACAAGTAAATGAAAGAAATTGAATTCCTTTCCTTGACATGATGCAAATGGAATAGTGAATGAGGAATATCTTAAGGGGTTATGTGGGCAATTCTTTTGATCTCTAGTTGTGATTAGTTATTGCTACTAAAACGCTTCATCTGCCAATTTGATTTTTGAGGTGGCATGTGAACCTGATCCTGTGTGGCTGCTGTCTTTTTTGTTTGCAGAGGCCTTTACATTTTATCAGGAGCAAGAGGTTGGATTTTTTACCTACTGCCTCTTCTATTTGGTATGCTATGTGCATTTCAGCTAGAAATAATAGACAAAGAGACGGGTATATCCAGAAACTCTAGTTAGTCTATGTGTTGTTTTATATGAAATGGCATCTAAAGGAAGGCTGTTATTTGATCTTAATGAACCCCCCACTGAGGATGATGAGGAAAATGATGGTGTTTCCAGCTCCCAGCCTCAGAGAGCAGTTCCTTCTTCCAGTAATCACACTTCTGACTATTTATCAGCCTCTTCGGGTCCTCAAGGGATAGTTAACAACCATGCCTTTTCACATGCATCTTCTTTATCGATGTTTCAGCCTTTTGTACGTCTAAAAAGCTCTGAGGCTACAAAACCTTTTAATGAACAAGAGAATAGTAGTGGGGATATGGCATTAAATGTAGGTTCATCATTGATAAGTAATGGAAAGGAACATCATAATATTACTGGGAATACAACATTAAATGTACATTCATCATTGATAAGTAATGGTCAGGATATGAAGGCTGTGCTCCACCCAAATTTGAGCTTTGTAGGTACACAAGTTATTGAGAAAGAGGAAGGTGAATGGACTGATGCAGAGGGATCTCCAGATATATGCAGAAATTCTGAAATCCATGAACATCCGAGTTCTGTGGATGATAAAGTTCAAGAGGAGAAAAGTACTGTTGATAAGGTTAACAAAATTGAAAATGTTGTTTCTATGAAGAGTATTTCTCAAAGCATTGAAAACATGAAGGATGAAAATAGCAATGCTCCCTCCCTAGGACCAGATAAAGACACAAATGAAGGGAAAAGCAGTAATAGCCGAATTTCAGAAAGCAATGGCAAAGGTGACAACTCTATGGAAGGTCAGGAGGACACTAGCTTAATGCCAAAGCAAAGAGAAATTCGAGGAGTTGAAGCAAGTCATGCGCTGAAGTGTGCCAGTAATTTTGCAAAGCGTCCCAGGCTTGATCAGCAGAAGGAAGCAATGCTTGGAAAGAAGCGTAGCAGGCAGACCATGTTCCTTGATCTGGAAGATGTTAAACAAGCAGGCCCCTTGAAGAGTACAACTAGGCGGCAGAACTTTCCAGCAACTGTTACGACTCGCACTGTAAAAGACACTCAGTCGAACATTCCAATTGCTGACAGGAGTGGGGAAAAGCAGGTGCAGCCATTTACTAAGGATATGAAGTTGGTTGATTCATCATATAATGAAGGAAGTAGTTCTGTGGAACCTAATGGCTCTAAATCAGAGTGTAATGGTGATATGCATGTAGGATCTTTAAGTTTTTCCAGAAGGATGAATAGTTCTGCCAATCTTGCAGCAGAGACTCCAGCACCATCAATAAATAGACAGAGTTCTTGGAATCAACCTTCAGATCAGAGGCAAATGCAAGCTAAGAGTTCCCAGCCTCCTATTAGGAAGCCTGCCTTGGTCGGCCAAAACTCAATGGATCCAAAATTGGGAGCAAAAAAGGTTCCTTCAAAGAAGCTACCTGTTGTAACTGCCCAATACCATGATACATCAGTTGAGCGTCTTCTGCGTGAGGTGACGAATGAGAAGTTATGGCATCAGTCAGGTATCTAATTCTTTTTCCAATAAATAATCATGTTTTTTAAAGCTTTAGTTTTACTTATTGTGCTGTTGATTTTGGCTGTGTAAATTCATGTTAACCAATTTTAACCTCCAACTCCAAATATGGAATATCCAATATTGTGAGATGAAAATATAACCATGATCAAGCTATATGTGGGGTTGTAATTTTTGTTTTGAGTTTGAGTTTGAGATGAAAATATAAACATGACGTAACTTTTTTTTTTTTGGCTGCTTTACCTGAAAGATTTACTGGAAGATAAAAACCGTTATGGATAATATTATTTGGTGTAACCAGGCTTAGTTAAGTCCTGCTGCTTGATGATTCATTCGTTTTTCTGTTTCAACTATCTTCATTTAAGAGGCACTTAACTGCTGGCTGAAACATTTTTCTGGTTCCTGATAATATTGGCAATAGTTTTTGGTGATAATTGTTTGTTCTCTCTTGCAATGCTAATAGCTGAGGAGATTAGTTTTGAATTGATATTTTCTTTCCTGGTGTTTTTTTTTAAATCATGGATTGCAACCTGCACCCCACAATGTGATATTTTGGTAAAAAGAGCATTTGCTGTAATAGTTTATTAAGTGAGTGGTGATCTTTCTATTACTCAGGCCCACACATTAAGGAGGGGATCCTACAGCTTCATCTGGTGGGCATCTCTACTGTCCGGAAAGCTTGTGGGATGACAGATTGTCTCCTAGAAAATTAATTCAATAATTATTAGTTTGTTTGCAGGGACCATAATAAATAATTATAGTCATATGAAGATTTTCATAGTGTGCATTCTTTATTAGCTCTGCTTATCTGTAGACCTTTTGGGTTGATAAACATGGGAAAGTTACCACTACTGTTTTTCTTATGCATGTGATGTTTTGTTTTGTTGTGATATCTGAAATTCTTCTCATTTATAATTTTTTTTGAAGTTGCTTTGATGCTAGCACCTTTGTAAGCATCAACGAGTTCTCTCATTCTCAATGTTTCAGGAGTGTTATATGTGCCCTCACTTCTTTCTGTATATGTCTGACTTATGCTCTAGATTGATATTTCACATTACATCTCTATTTTGCCTCTTATGTGTGGATTAGCACTTATTATATTCTTTTGCATTTCAGATAAAACAGAGCTACAGTGTGTTCCTGGTAGCTTTGACTCTGTGGAAGAGTATGTTAGAGTGTTCGAACCTCTGCTTTTTGAGGAATGTCGAGCCCAACTGAGCAGTACTTTGGAGGAGGTAACTGAATCAGGATCACACATCAAAGTCTATGTAAAAAATGTTGAAAGACGTGAAAGAGGTAGTTTTACGTATGCTATTTTATAAGATTATACTCATTATGTTCTTGTAGTGTTCAACAATTAGATAGTGGTAGTATATATGTTTATTATACTGTTACTTTGCAAATGCATTCAAAATTAGGTTATTATTTAACCTAAATGAATAGTTGAAAAGGACAAATATTTCCAAGAGCTTAATTTCAAATATTTTAAAATTCAAACCACAACAATCTCATCAGGAAAAAAAAAAAGGTTATGAAAATACAGATTTATGATTTAATTTTGATGTGATAATTTTCTTATATTCACGTGTCAGCACATTCTATCTACACGGCAATATTTGATTCCTAGGTGTAAAAGTCAGTGCAGTCATGATGTATGATTAAATAAGCTTTCTTTGTTGAATATTTATAATGGTTTAGCTCAATCTCAAAAAAATTATGTGAGGCAATCCAAATACTTGCGAAAATATGAAAATAGATTATTATTTCTGTATGATTATTTGTAATTTCCTCCCAAGTCTTCCACATCATCTCAATTTAGTTAATGAGGAGTTAGTGTAACTAATAACTATAGCCATTCTTCATTGGTGCTATATTCTTGTTGTTTATTTCTTTTTGTTTGGTTAGCTTTTTCCTCAGCCTCTCTTATTTGCAGGATGGTATGATGCGATACTTCTTCCAGAAAGTGAGTACAAATGGACATTCAAAGAGGGAGATGTTGCAGTTCTTTCGACTCCTCGACCTGGATCAGGTTTATATATAGACTCTTGTTGGAATTATGAGATTGCATATCAAATTATTTTAGCTAACTATGATACAAATTTTATAAAGCAGTCAGATTGCGGAGAGGCTTTGGGGTTGATGAAGAGCCAGAGATAAATGGTCGTGTGGCTGGGACAGTAAGGCGGCATATACCTATTGATAAAAGGGACCCTCCTGGGGCAATCCTACACTTCTATGTTGGGGATTCTTATGACAACAGGTCAGTGTTCTGCACTAAGCAAATACATATTTTCAGGGCAAACCATTGAGAAAAAGATACTTGTTATTGTTTCAGCAAGATCGATGATGATAATATTCTGAGGAAATTACAACCAAGGGGCACCTGGTTTCTGACTGTGCTGGGCTCTCTTGCAACCACCCAAAGAGAGTATGTTGCTCTGCATGCATTCCGCCGGCTTAATTCACAGGTACTAACTAAAGTATGTTTTGTGATTACGAAGTTTTTGTTTTAGTAAATGCCCTTTTTCTGATGAAGTAACAATGTTGTTTATTCTCTATGTTAGATGCAAAATGCTATTCTCCAACCTAGTTCTGAGCATTTCCCCAAATATGAGGAGCAGACACCTGCAATGCCTGACTGCTTCACACCAAACTTTGTTGAGTATTTGCACAGGACTTTCAATGCCCCCCAGTTAGCAGCAATCCAGTGGGCTGCAACACATACAGCTGCTGGGACTAATGGGATTGCAAAGAGGCAAGACCCATGGCCTTTCACCCTGGTACAAGGCCCCCCTGGTACAGGTAAGACACATACTGTCTGGGGAATGCTAAATGTGATACATCTTGTTCAGTATCAGCACTATTATACTGCACTTCTGAAGAAATTGGCACCTGAAAGCTATAAGCAGAATAATGAGAGTAACTTGGATAATGTTGCCTCTGGATCTATTGATGAAGTCCTCCTAAGCATGGATCAAAATCTATTTCGCACTCTCCCTAAACTTTGCCCAAAACCTAGGATGCTTGTCTGTGCTCCTTCGAATGCTGCTACTGATGAGTTGCTTGCACGTGTTCTTGATCGTGGATTTATTGATGGTGAGATGAAAGTTTATCGTCCTGATGTTGCCAGAGTTGGGGTGGACTCCCAGACTAGGGCTGCCCAAGCAGTTTCTGTAGAACGAAGAACGGAATTGCTTTTAATGAAGAGTCGTGATGAAGTTCTTGGATGGATGCACCAGTTAAGAAATCGTGAAGCACAATTGTCTCAGCAGATTGCTTGCCTTCAAAGAGAGCTCAATGTTGCAGCTGCTGCTGGTAGGGCACAAGGATCTGTTGGTGTTGATCCTGATGTTCTCATGGCAAGGGACCAAAATCGAGACTCTTTGCTGCAGAACCTTGCAGCAATAGTTGAGCACAGAGATAAAGTGCTTGTGGAGATGTCCCGTCTTGTAATTCTAGAAGGTAGGTTTCGTGCAGGTAGCAACTTCAATATGGAGGAAGCTCGTGCTAATCTCGAAGCTAGCTTTGCAAATGAAGCTGAGATTGTTTTTACAACCGTGTCAAGTAGTGGACGGAAGTTGTTCTCTCGTCTTACTCATGGATTTGACATGGTTGTCATCGATGAAGCTGCCCAAGCCAGTGAAGTGGCTGTTCTTCCTCCTCTCTCTCTTGGTGCAGCACGTTGTGTGTTAGTTGGGGATCCACAGCAGCTTCCTGCAACTGTAATCAGCAAAGCAGCTGGAACATTGATGTATAGCAGAAGCCTTTTTGAGAGGTTCCAACAAGCAGGCTGCCCAACAATGTTGTTATCTGTGCAATATAGAATGCATCCTCAAATTAGGGATTTCCCTTCGAAGTATTTTTACCAAGGTCGCCTTACTGATAGTGAGAGTGTTGTCAATTTGGCTGATGAAGCATATTACAAGGATCCTTTGTTGCGGCCTTACATCTTTTATGACATTACACATGGCCGTGAATCCCATCGAGGCGGATCGGTCTCCTACCAGAATACACATGAGGCACAGTTTTGTCTTAGGTTGTATGAGCATCTTCAGAAAACCTGTAAATCTTTAGGTGTTGGAAAAGTATCTGTGGGTATAATTACCCCATACAAGCTGCAACTGAAATGCCTTCAGAGAGAATTTGCAGGAGTCCTAAGTACAGAGGAAGGGAAAGATATCTATATCAACACTGTCGATGCATTCCAAGGTCAAGAGCGTGATGTCATTATTATGTCTTGTGTCCGTGCATCAAATCATGGAGTGGGTTTTGTTGCTGATATACGCCGGATGAATGTAGCTCTCACTCGTGCACGAAGAGCTCTTTGGGTATGTCCTATATTCATATATACATAATATGCATGCTGAAGTTTGTAAAATATTGGCACTAATGATGGGTACATTAATCTTGATTTTTATTTTTATTGTATCAGGTAATGGGAAATGCCAATGCACTCATACAGTCTGAAGATTGGGCTGCTCTTATTGCTGATGCTAAAACAAGAAAATGTTATATGGATATGGATTCTTTGCCAAAGGACTTATTCATGGTGAAAGGTCCTTCTCATGCCAGAGGTTTAAGACCTGGGCCCCGACCTAGGCTGTATGATTCACAACTGGATTCCAGGTCAGGGACACCTTCTGAAGATGATGAGAAGTCAAACACATCACATGCTCCTCTACGGAATGGGAATTACCGGCAGTATAAGCCACAACTAGAGAATTCTCTGGATGATTTTGATCAATCTGGAGATAAATCTAGAGATGTTTGGCCATATGGTTTACATAAGAGGCAAAATGGGCCTGGAGTTGGGAGAAGAAACTTGTAGCAAGTTTCTCATTATCTGAAGAGTGAATCCCACCTTCCATGCATCATTCAGCATTGCAATGGACCAAAATCGAGATTCTCAAGAAGTGGGGTAATGCTGTAAAGGAATGTGGGACTGGAATGGAGAAATCTTGGAAGAAAGAAGTGACTAACAAGTGCGAATGTTGCATGGAGGTCTCTCCGAGATCACAGATTGCTGCTTGGTTGTGCATGTGCAGGAGGTGCTAAATGAACATACATACGTGCAGGCAGAGCCGCAGAGGTAAGAATTTTGAACATTAGGAAGTCCTGTCACTATACATCCAAACTCTCAACTCAACAATGGACTTGGGAAACTAACCAAGAAACTTTTCTTTTGCTGGTTGCATCTGGTGGGGCAGAAAGAAATTGCTCTGCCCAATGGTTCTCAGCATTTCTGCCTTGATGAAAGTCTCCAAACTTGATTACCTTAGTGGCTGTTGTCAATCACTGGGACTGAAGTCTTGGTCTCGGAGTTGCTGGTATTTGGAGCATTCTCTCTACTCTCTAGTGTGTCATTCAAGTTGTCACTACTGGCTAGTTTGAAGGCACACTTTTCTACACCCTGTACAGAAACATGGTGGATTTACACATATTATTATACTGGAAACTGGAAATGTTGTTGTTGAGTCTGAGAGATGCCATGCCGGACGCTGAACTTCTGTATATATTCAGTTGGTTAAACATAGAATTCTTTCTTAGGTGCATTTCTAAAATATATATCTTCTTTAATATATATATATATATGTTATATTTATTATTTATGAGTTTTGAACATAGGTCTACCATCTAAACAGATGTGTAATTTACTATCAAAAGTCTCATATTTGCTTATTGCTACTTTGGTCCACCAACCAATTTCATCATCCATCCATCATCTAAGTTTGAATTAAGTTTTTTAATAAATCGATAATGTATTAATAATTATTACAAATTAATGATTTGTTACAATAGTAATAACACAATGTCAACAAAGTAAGCTTAGTCTCAATTAATTAGATTTAAAAAAGAAAAAATCCTTTTCATCTCACTTTCTGAAATGGTAAATGAAAATGATTGCATGCCTAAACTAGACTTCTAGAGTCATCAATGATATATATGATAATATATTGTAAATTTCAACCTAAATTTAAGTGTCCTTCAATGCTTTTGTCCCGGAGAAAATTGGTCCGGAGTTATGTACTCTGATTTTTGCATCACATTAAATAAAATTAAACGAGGGAAGTTTCGTTACGTACAAAAAGTTAATTTAATATAGTATAAATATTATATTTGCAATGGACATATTAATCAAGTAAACTATATTTACAAAATTTGTGATACAGTGTTAGTTGTGTGACACAATGTGTTGATTTTGAAATATTAGAGGGAAAAGTATCAAATTTTCCCCATGTAACTCATTCAGATAGTGTAATTAAATCCTTATATTTTACTTAGGAGACTTAATTGCACTATCCGAATGACTTAGGGGGGCCAATTTGACATTTTTTCTAATATTAAATTTGGTTACATAAATGTTGGGATAGCAACACATAAACAATTAATAAACAGAGGAGGACAAAATAAATTTTCATGTTTGAATAGTTTGACGATCTTGACCACAAGCATTTTGTAGTCACCTGCAGATAATATCCTTTTTCTTTTTTTCTCACATGGTGTGCGCCATTCTCCAACTGTAGATCACATTGCTTTTTCTATACATAATAATAAATATATTTACTTGCCCAATATATTACTCCGTATTTAGTATTTATTTAATTAGCAGCAATGCCGCCCATATTTCCTTCTCGCTGATGTAGGCAACCATTTTTCTCGGTTGACTCTCGATATCCATGGCCTTTTGTCCGTTCAAAATCTCTACCACTTCAATCTCCTGAAATCTCGATACCCCCACACAGGTAAACTTAGCACTTGCACGAATCTCGATTTTCTGTTTTTTATTTTTTATTTTTCAATAATTAAGCCTTGATCTTGTTTGTTTTTGTGTTCTAGAATTTTCATAGCGTTTGTACGATTTCGCGGTCTAATTGCGTTGCATTAATAATATGGAGTGTTGTTATTTTTGTAATGATCATGATGGGTCATCCAGGTCGAATTGCTTTTAATAATTAAATTCAGTGGCTGTTCTGATTCCGTCTTTATGGCTAAATGTTGACAGTTGGATATGTGGAACAATTTCAATTATAATTCCGTTTTTTTTTTTTTTTTTTTTTTTTTTTTTAA
>NC_044916.1:34679323-34760837 GCF_003576645.1 Ipomoea triloba | reverse complement strand
TTTTTTTTTTTTTTTTTTTTTTTTTTGTAAATAATGTAGATGATCTTTTTGTTCTTTCATGAACTAGAGTGGATAATCAGAATCCATATCATTGGATGATTCTGTCATGGCTATTTCAATGGATTCTGAGAGGGTAGAGACAAAAGACTGACCTTTTTTCTCTGCATTGACTCTTAGATACAAAGTAATACGGGCTGAAAAAAGCTGATAAATTGTCTTGTATCTTTAGTAAAATTGCAATTGAAGAGGGTCTGGGGAGCAACATAAAAACAATTTATGGAAAAATTTCAAATGTATGCCTGCTGGAATTTTGGCATCTCATTAATTGCCTCACTGATAGAAAGAGATGCTTATGTTTATGCTAATATGAGTTGGTTCTTTGTGATTAAAGATGATGTTTCCCAGGTGAACTGCACTGAGTTTTGTTTGTTTAATGTTTGCTTACCTGGCTTCCATAGAAAAAAGCCCGAGAGACAGGATCAGACAAAATACTTTTTACCTTAAAGTGAACACATTTCCTGCACGACTATGAATACTGGGTCTAAGAAGCCCTTGACTAATGGTTATGAGAATTCTTTGGGCCCAGAAGCACAGAAGCAAAAGGTATCATATACTATAAACTGGCCTCTCTATACATATGAAGGACATTCATAATGTCATGCTACACAAGCTAGCTTGTTACTTCCGCTTCCGTGCAGATTGATGAAGTGAGGAAGTTGATTGGGCAACTGTCTGGTAATTTAGCTCTGTATTGTTCAGATGCATCCATATCAAGATATTTAAGGGCACGAAACTGGAATGTCAAAAAGGCTGTTAAGATGCTTAAAGCAACACTGAAGTGGAGACTGGAATACAAGCCAGAAAATATCCGCTGGGTAATGCTTAATGTTTTCTATTATTTATCCTTAATGTTGTCTCATTTGAAATGATGTTTGTTTTTCATACCTAGTTGAGACTTCAAAATGTTCTTTTGTTTGGGATCTTCTGTCAATCATTTCAGTTCCACTTATTTAGTAACTTTATAAGTTAAGCATGTACTGATAAATACATACTTGGTCTGGTCTGTTTGGTGATGCAGGATGATATTGCCTCTGAGGCTGAAACTGGAAAAATTTACAGGTCCGATTATAAAGATAAACATGGAAGAACAGTTCTAGTCATGAGACCCAGATGCCAGGTTTGCTCTAAAAGTTGGCTTGTAAACCATGTTTCTGCCCTCATGTTATGTTTTTATTTTCCTCTGAACCAGTTAAACCAGAACTGTGTGTGTTCTTTCCTTAACAAATTACAGGATAAGAAGAAAGCTGTTCTTGGTGTTGCATTTAAGTTAATTGAATTAAATAAATTAAATAAATTAAATAAATATTGGATAATAAGAAGTATGAGAAACATGTTTTTTTTTTAATAATTGACATTTTATTTTATGTTGTTTCACTATAATATTTGTTAAATTCAATTCCTTTGTGTACTTGCCTTGAAGGTTCCTCCCATTCTGATTACCTCTAGAATTTTCTAAACTTTTGAAGTTGATGTATCTCTGTAGAACACCAAATCAACTAAAGGCCAAATCAGGTACTTAGTGTACTGCATGGAGAATGCTATCATAAACCTTCCTGAAGACCAAGAACAGATGGTGTGGTTGATCGATTTCCATGGTTTTAATGTTTCACACATCTCCTTGAAAGTGACTAAAGAAACAGCTCATGTTTTGCAAGAGCATTATCCTGAAAGGCTTGGAGCAGCTATTCTTTATGATGCACCAAAAATATTTGAACCATTTTGGAAGGTATTCCATTATATTCCTTCTATAGATTACATAATAATCCATAGCCATTGCAACTTGAATTCCCATATTTGTTAGTGTTTTCAAGTTTCACGATTCACGAAGGTTGGGCTTGCTATAGTGGCCTGGAAACCACCTCTTAAAAAATAGAGGTAAGGTTGCCTACGCCGTCCTTCCTTCAATCTTGCATAGTACACCGATGTTGTAAGCTGGGACTGGCCACTAATGTGCGAGAGTTGTTTTCTGCTAACTTTTATAAGACTTACAGTGTCTCCAAATTGCATGTTTGTGGAATTGGTATCTGGAAAATATCTAATGAGGAAATATACGCTTTAGATAAATTGTTAGTACAATTGAAACATTTTTGAAATTGGAATTGGTAGTTTCATCAAGCTGCCCTATGCAATATGATGCAAACTCAGGAATTTCAAGAATAATTATCAATATGTACTTTTTAGATTTTTTTTTTAAATTATTATTATTATTATTAGCTTGAATCAGGTTTTTAATCGATTTATTCCAGAAATAAGGACATACAGTCATCACAATAAAGCGTTTTTCCTGCAGATCTCTTGCATAGATACATTGTGGTTCTGCCTCATTCTCCTATGATGCTGAATTTTTTATTTAGCTTATGGAGATATTATAGATAATTCTCTTATTATTTATTTATTTTGAAGCAGTGATATATTTTATTGAGTTGTCACCTGTACACTGCAACTAAGTCATGCTGAGAGTTAATAGACATTCACACGTCTTATCTACTACAAGTTATTCTAACCATTTCTTGAAGTGTATACTAATTATGTTCTCGTCTAACTGGTTCGACTTTAAACCTTTTTACTAGTTGACATCCAGTGATAATATTATTCATGAATAGGATTGCAATTATGAGCATTTATCTAGGAACTATTTTGCTTACTTTCAGAATATGACAACATTACCCATTTGTATTTGGCAAGTTTGTGATTCCTACTCATGCACACTTATCCTCCCTTTCACTCAGAAACTATGATCAACTTATTGCAGGTTGCGAAGCCATTTTTGGAGCCCAAGACTGCAAACAAAGTCAGTTTTGTTTACTCAGATGATCCGAATTCTAAGAAAATAATGGAGGACTTGTTCGACACAACTCAACTGGAATCTGCCTTTGGTGGGAATGAGAGTGCAGATTTTGATATCGCCAAGTATGCAGAGAGGATGAGGGAGGATGATAAGAAGGTGGCAGCGTTTTGGATGGTCGAAGATAATTCCAGATTAGGCGCTCCACCAGCATTGCCAGCTGTCCCGTCTTTAGAGGCGACGAATTCGGATTCAGATTCCGATGCCTCAAACAAGAAGGCTGAGAAATCAATTCATGTTGATGACAATGGAGAAGCTTCAGATGGTGAACCTTTCCCAGCTCCCATTAGTGGAAATAATGGCACAAAATAGTCTTAAAATGATGAGGAAATGTTGTTGTGGCTATCACTTTGATGGTACTAGTTTTGCTAACTACTCATTGCTCAATCTCTCATGGCAAATGAATTAATTGTTGTAGCTGTGTAAACAGACAAGAGTTTTATCAGGACAAGAACATCATGAATTAATTCCTTGTTTTTAATACAAGGAAACTTGAATTCCACATTGATTAAGGTTCTCTGATCTATTCTTTTACCCCGACTGATATCCCAAGAAGATAAATCCAGACAAATAAGACTATTCAGAGAGAGATTTTAGACTTTCCTTCAAAAACAATATCATATAATGTGAGTGCCTGCGATGTTACCAAGGCTTAATATGCCAAATATCCAGTTACAAGTTTCAACTCCCAATGGGAGTGGCCTATTAGTCTTCTTGGTTTGAGTCAGTTAACTATGGACAATTTAGGCTGGAGATTGTTAGCTTACTAACTTGTAATCTTTTGCTGGTTTAGGTCACAAGGCGGGGTTACTAGCACACACTCTTAGTAGTGGTAACGATTTCCTAGTCAATCAAAAATATGCCAAAATATCCGGCAGGAATGTTTTTCATAGTACCAAGAAACGTCAAGAATGAAGACATGAAAGTAACTGTTGAGCACATGCAGTTGAGGCCTTGAGGGTGATGAAGACCTTCACTGCCGGCCTGTAAATTTTCTAATCCAACAAAGACAAGTTCTTCAGCAGACGATAGTTTCGTAAAGCTTAAGTTTACAGGTTTAGAAACCATGTAGAAAAAGACAAACCCAGAATTATTAGAGTATAGAAACCCAGATTCTTCTTCTCCTCCACTTCCTTTTTGGAGAGAGTTATAACAATTCTCATTACCCTCCCTCACCTTTACTCTGTGTGTGTGTAAGCAAGTTTAGTTAAGGTCCCAAGAAATGATAAAGTTGCAATCTTTAGGGTGAACCACAGCATATGGAGTAACATTTTGTACCAGCCAGGGAATTCTGAGGTCTAAAGGGAGTGGTTCTTATCCATGGATGTTAGTGCTGGTTTAATTGCAGGCTCTCACCAGCGGAATGAGCTGATTGTTTTTCCTCAAAATGAGTATGCTGTAAGATTCTAGCATTATTAACTGCACTGATATGCAGATGTGATTGTCCAGTGGATATGAAATGAATTTCTGATTTTGAATTTCAATGGCTGGTAGGCTAACCCGTTGCAGCAGTCAAGTAGACAGATTTGCCAAGTATGTAGCGATGAAATTGGATTGAGTGTGGATGGAGATCCCTTCATTGCTTGTAATGAGTGTGCCTTTCCAGTCTGTAGGACTTGCTATGACTACGAGCGCAAAGAAGGCAGCCAAGTCTGCCCTCAATGCAAGACTCGTTACAAGCGTCTCAAAGGTGAGAGATCATTTTTGGCGTAGTAGTAAGCACTTGATCTAACAGATGTATGAAAAGACTTTCTATTTTTGTTCCTATAGGGTGTCCAAGAGTGGAGGGCGACGAAGAAGAGGATGACATTGATGATGTGGAGAATGAGTTCAATTTTGATCTAAGCAAAACCACAATGGCTCTGACATGTTATGAAGGGAAATCAATATCCTTGGATCCTTCCAAGGACTTGACGGCTTATGGCTATGGAAGTGTTGCATGGAAGGAGAGGATGGAAAGCTGGAAGCAGAAACAAGGGAAATTACAGATGATGGGAGATGGAGATGGAGATGACGAACTCGATTTATCACTGTAAAGTTCTTCTATGACTCACAAAATTATTGCCTTTACTCACAAAATTTCTTGATTCTTGATCTGTAAGAGTTGCTAATCAGGTCAGATGAAGGAAGACAGCCATTATCTAGAAAGTTGCCAGTTCCATCAAGCCAAATCAACCCGTATCGTATGATCATCATCATTCGCCTTATTGTTCTTGGCTTCTTCTTCCACTATCGCATCACTCATCCTGTCATTGATGCATACGCCTTATGGCTGACCTGTGTTATCTGTGAAATCTGGTTTGCTCTCTCATGGATTCTTGATCAATTCCCAAAATGGCTCCCTGTTGATAGGGAGACTTACCTCGACCGCTTATCCTTGAGGTCTGTTAGTATCAACCATCAAGCTTCAATTCTGATTCTTTTGTTGTTCTTGTACTATGTAAATCTCGAAACTTTAATTTCCTGTCTGTTAGGTATGAAAGTGAAGGCCAGCCATCTCAGCTCTCTTCGGTCGATATATTTGTGAGTACAGTTGATCCACTGAAAGAACCACCATTGATGACTGCAAACACAATTCTCTCCATTCTTGCAGTGGACTACCCGGTTGATAAGGTCTCGTGCTATGTCTCAGACGACGGTGCTGCCATGTTGACATTCGAAGCATTATCAGAAGTGTCAGAATTTGCTAAGAAATGGGTTCCTTTCTGCAAGAAATTCGACATTGAGCCTCGGGCTCCTGAGCCATATTTTGCTCAAAAATTCGATTATCTCAGAGATAAAGTCTTGACTGCATTCATCAAAGAGCGAAGATCAATGAAGGTGAAATATCATATATTCATATCACATGATTCTCAGCCTGCTTTTGTGTCTGGCACTTGCAGTGTTTCATTCTAACTCTTATCAATTTTGTAGAGAGAATATGAGGAATTTAAAGTCCGGATTAATGCTTTGGTGGCGAAGGCTCAAAAAGTTCCAGACGAAGGGTGGCGAATGCAGGATGGAACCTCTTGGCCTGGAAATAATGTTAGAGAACATCCTGGGATGATTCAGGTAACTATATAACATCCTTTTTCTTTTTTTTTCCATATATTGCCTATCTTTAGTAATTTTTCATTGGTCTTCTATAGGTTTTCCTTGGCCAAAGTGGAGAAGGAAATGAACTACCAAGGTTAGTATATGTGTCCAGAGAAAAGAGACCTGGATTCAATCACCATAGAAAAGCCGGTGCAATGAATGCTCTGGTAAGCTATGCATAAAAATCCTTTCTGATGTAAAGAAACCGACCTAAACAGCACGGTTTAATCTTTGTTTCTTATCATCTGAGCTTTCCTTTTCTGTATGATATGATAGGTCAGAGTGTCTGGTGTTCTCACGAATGCGCCTTTCGTGTTGAATTTGGACTGCAATCACTACATCAACAACAGCAAGGCGTTGAGGGAGGCGATGTGTTTCATGATGGATCCACTGATGAGAAAGAGAGTGTGCTATGTTCAGTTCCCTCACAGGTTCGATGGGATTGACAGATATGCTGACAGAAATGTTCTGTTTTTCGACGTATGAGTAACCTCACAACACACAACAAAATTGACTTTTGTTTTCTACCCATACCATAAACTGTGTCATTTGCTGTCATGTGCCCCAGATTAACATGAAGGGTTTGGATGGCATACAAGGGCCAATCTATGTCGGGACCGGTTGTGTGTTTAGACGACAGGCTCTCTATGGCATTGATGCTCCAAAGAAGAAGAAACCGGAATCTAGGACGTGCAACTGCTGGTTAAAATGGTGTTGCTGTGGGTTCTGGGGCCGCGGAGAAAAGAAGAAGAATAAAAAGATGCCTAATGTTGAAACAAGCCCAATGGTTTCTGGCATGGAATCATATGCTTTAGTGGAATCTGGAGAAAACTATCAAGGTAACATCTGTGTTTAAACTTTAAAAGATTTCATTTTCAATTCATTTCCACCAAGAACTGATTTCGTATTTCGTGTGGCGATCAGGAAGCAAGGCTGAAAACTGTTCCATTTCTGAGAACAAGTTAGAAAAGAAATTTGGGCAGTCTCATGTTTTTATTGCATCTACATTGCAAGAAAATGGCGGGGCACTTCGAAGCGCTAGCTCAGCTTCACTGCTGAGAGAAGCCATTCATGTAATAAGCTGTGGGTATGAAGAGAAAACAGAATGGGGAAAAGAGGTATACTATAATGCACATGGGCCAAACCACACTAAAAGACGAATTCAATCAATTACTGGTCTAATCTATGACCTTATAAACTCATATATTCTCTCTTATTTTTTCGATGTGAGACTCTTAACAGGCCTTTTTGGGCTTCCAGGTTGGTTGGATATATGGTTCAGTGACTGAGGATATCTTGACAGGCTTCAAAATGCATTGCCATGGCTGGCGATCGATATATTGTATGCCTTGTAGGCCTGCATTTATAGGATCTGCTCCCATCAATCTCTCAGATGGTCTGCACCAGGTCCTCCAATGGGCGCATGGCTCAACCGAAATCTTCCTGAGCAGGCATTGCCCTATCTGGTATGGATATGGAGGCGGCCTGAAATGGTTAGAGCGTTTCTCGTACATAAACGCTACCATATATCCATTCACATCTCTCCCGCTAGTCGCATACTGTACCCTCCCAGCCGTGTGTTTCCTCACAGGAGAATTCATTACTCCTCAGCTGGACAATGCTGCCAGCTTGTGGTTCTTGGCTCTCTTCATCTGCATTTTCGCCACCAGCGTTCTGGAAATGAACTGGAGCGGGGCTGGCCTCGACGAGTGGTGGAGGAACGAGCAATTCTGGGTGATCGGGGGCGTTTCAGCGCACCTGTTTGCTGTCTTTCAAGCTCTGCTGAGAGTGTTGGCTGGAATTAACACAGACTTCTCTGTGGGATCAAAAGCCCGAGGCGACGAAGAGGTCTCAAAGGTTTATGCATTCAAATGGACAACAATTCTCATCCCCCCAACCACTTTACTGATAATAAACATCATAGGAGTTGCTGTTGGGATCTCTGGTGCAATTAAAAATGGGTATGTTTCATGGGGCCCTTTGTTTGGTAAGCTGTTCTTTGGTTTCTGGGTGATAGCCCATCTCTATCCATTCTTGAAAGGTGTAATGGGAAGGCAGAACAGAACTCCCACAGTCATTGTTGTCTGGTCAATTTTGCTTGCTTCTGTATTCTCACTGCTGTGGATTAGAATTGATCCATTTTTGGGCAAGTCAGATGGCCCAGTGTTAGAAGACTGTGGAATAGATTGTAACTGACACACACAATTGTATACAGAATGAAGATGAAATGGTTGTTGGAAAATTTATAGAGAAATTAAGAGTCATGACTTGTGTTCGTGTGATATTTGGAATTGTGAAGTATATAAATAATCACTGTTGGATGATGGATAAGAGTATTAATTTGTGAGACAATTACTTCATTACGATTAAGCTTGCGAACTTATAAGTAAATTGATTTCACTAAATAATATTAAAAGTAGTGAAATGTTGAAGTTTATAGCATTTGGTGTACATTATATATATCATACACTAAAATTAAAATTCTCAATAATTTTATTTCTGCAAACCAAACACTCAAATTTAAATTCTCACTTTATTTTCACATTATTCCTCTCGAAATTACAATTCCCACCCCCTCCCCCTAATTCCCTCATAATAATCAAACGCCTTGTTATTTTCTTGATTTCCTAAGGAAGAAATGGTTAAAGGGCTCTTATTTCTCGTCTCTTTGTAGAACATATCTTCACAAATATCCTCTTGTATGTATTTATTCTCATGATTGAATTTTTCAAACAATCAAATTCAATTTGTACATTTCTTTGTATTTCAAAAGTTCTTTATCGAATTATCATATTGCGTGTTATCCGATTTTATCCTCTTAATCCTTATTCTTATCAAAGCAAGAATATCCTATAAAGGATTCATGATAAATTTACCTCCTTTACTCTCCTTCACACAATTGTATACAGTCAAAAGTTGTCACCTAGTTTATAATTAAGACAATTCACATCACCAATCAAGAAGACTCATCTAGATTAGTGGAGCTTGGGCATGGTTAATGCCCTGAGCCAAAGGGCAAAAGTACAGAATGGGCTGAAAGTCAGACGTCAAGAGTTGAAACAATGAGTATTAAGAATTTAAGAGCACTAAAACCAGAACTCACAATTCATTGGTAGATGAAAGATCACTAAAACCGTAAATGTTGGTCAAGACTAAAGATAAGATCAGATGTCTATAAAAAGATGCATTACAAGTTGTGTTGATCCCACACCAGCTCCAAGATGAAGGGTGTTCTAGCTTTTGCTTGCTTTTCATGGATTCTTTCTCTGTTCTTTGTCCCATCTTTAGCCCAAGGCCCTCCATACAAGGCGGTCAATCTCGGTGCTTGGCTTGTAGCAGAGGGGTGGATGACACCATGGCTCTTTGATGGCATTCCCAACAAAGATCTTCTGGTGCCTTGTTGCTTTCTTATAGTTTTTTATTGCGTCCCCAAACACTTCCGTTAAGAGTTCCACGTTAAAAAAAAGGAGAGAAATGAGTTACATTTGGCCATGTACATTGGGAGTGTTAAGAGTCTCACATTAAAAAATAAGTTTTTAATATGATTTGACTATGTACATTATAGTCCAGTTGAGTAATTTTTGTTCAATCTGAGATTATAACAACTTTCTAACTCATGTCTTGGCTTCTTCTAGGATGGAACTCAAGTCCAACTAAGGTCTACAATGCTCAACAAATATGTAGTTGCAGAGAATGGTGGGGGAAGCAATTTGGTTGCTAATCGCGCCAGTGCCTCTGGCTGGGAAACTTTCAAAGTATGTTTTAGACATGTTAAAGCTCAGAAATGGGAAAAGTTCAGAATCTTCTCTTTGATGCTTAATTTCTATGTTCTTTATGATGTTTCAGCTGTGGAGGGTCAATGAAACTTCCTTCAATCTCAGAGTTTTTGGAAACCAGTTTGTTGGGTACCAAGGAAATAGTGTAGTTGCAGTAGCAACCACACCAGGACCGGTTCAAACATTTCAGATAGTGAGGAACAGTAATGATAAGTCCAGAGTACGCCTCAGAGCATCTAATGGCCGCTATTTGCAGGTATTTCGTATTTCGTGTTGTGGAGCATATAACATATAAAAATATAAATGTGTAGTCTCACTATTAGTTAGTCTCTTCGTGCCTTTAAAAGTTGAATGTTTTTCGTGTTTTTAAATTTTGGCAAGGCGAAATCCGAGTCTGCAGTGACAGCAGATTATCAAGGCAATATCAATGACTGGGGAGATCAGAACCCCTCAGTATTTCAGATGACAACTTTTGGACATTTACAGGGTGAATACCAGTTAACAAATGGATATGGACCAACTAAAGCTCCACAAGTCATGAAGGTACATTTAATCTATATGCATAACTATCTGGTTTTAGTTTGAAGGATTCCTTAACTTTGAGGATTCTATAATCTGCAGAATCATTGGAACACATACATAGTAGAGGATGATTTCAGGTTCTTGTCCCAGAATGGCATAAATGCTGTTAGGATTCCAGTGGGGTGGTGGATCAGATATGATCAGTCACCACCAAAGCCTTTTGTTGGAGGCTCCCTTCAAGCTTTAGACAATGCCTTCACATGGGCAGAGTAAGCTTTTAACCTTCATTAAGGTCTGCAGAAGTCCTGAAACTGATCAAACAAAACTCAAATAAATCTTTTTTGCTCTTCTGATGCAGAAAATATAACATGAAGGTCATCGTGGATCTCCACGCAGTTCGAGGCTCTCAGAATGGCAATGATCACAGTGGAACAAGAGATGGTTCTGCAACATGGGGAGATTCCAACATTGATGAAACAGTTGCAGTCATAGACTTCTTAACCCAAAGGTCAAAATCATACCTTTTTCTAAGACCTGAACTGGGCTATAATGCACACAGGCTAAACCATACTAAAAGACTGAATCCAATCAATTAGCTAGTCTAACACATGACCTTGAGACTTTCAGGTATGCTAACAGGCGGGGCCTGGCAGCAATGGAACTGATGAACGAGCCAAACGCGCAGTTTGTCCCGTTAGATACCTTGAAAACCTTCTACAGAAAAGGGTATGATGCAGTGAGGAAGTACACTGCGAATGCCTATGTAATCCTATCGAACAGACTAGGAAATGCTCCCAACACAGAGCTCCTCGACTTCGCCAGACAGCTTCCTAAGACAGTCATCGACGTGCATTACTACAACCTTTACTGGGACCAATTCTCGAGCTGGTCTCCACAACAGAACATCGATTACATATACCAAGACCGCGCTGCAAAACTGGGAGAGCTCACTCAACCTAACGGCAATCCCCTCACATTTGTTGGTTAGTCCAAACAGAAATAACTGAAAGTCCGAAACTGGCTGTTGCATTCATGAGTGCTGCTTTTCTGACATGTTTGTGTGACCAAATTGCAGGAGAATGGGTTGCAGAATTTGCGAAAGGCGGGGCATCAACACAGGATTATCAGAACTATGCCAAGGCTCAGCAAGATGTTTATGGGAGGGCAACGTTTGGATGGGCATACTGGTCTCACAAGTGTCAGTATGAACATTGGAGTCTCAGAAGAATGATCGAAAACGGCATCATCAAGCCCTGAGAAACAACAACCTACACTAATTATCTTGTCAAATGAAACAAGACTGGGAATAATCTCACTTCATGTTTTCTGCAGTTTCCCAAAACAATAATAAATTTCTTAATGTACTGTGACATGGTATATCCGTTGCATTATGCTACCTACCTTAAACAGTGTGTTCCACTACATACACCATATATATAGATATTCAATTTTCTTGCCCACAAAAGGCGAGCTTCTATAGTGAAATAATAAATCACATTAACTAAATGGCTCATTTGTTTTAGTACAGACCATCCCATGATAAAAAGAAGTAAAACAAACAACGTAAGAAAGCATTTAAAGAGTTGTAAGAGGACCGGTGACAATGTTTGATAATATATTCTTATCCATAATCTACCACACATAGGAACCAACCAGGCTGAACGTGTGGGTTATATTCAATTTTCTTGTTTTAGTACAGACCAGTGATAAAAAAGGAATAAAACCAGCAACGTAAGAAAGCATTTAAGGAGTCGTAGGAGCAGATTTGATGGCTGTTATTTACTGATGATCCTTAGATTGCTTTTTATAAATAGGGGGGAAGATTCGATTCTTGACATATACACACAAGAATCCATTAATGCCCAGATAGAAGCTCTGGGTAGGCTTAGCTTAGGTTGTTTTCCAAATCTGTTGGCACAAAATCCGGGCACCCAGGCTAGGTGGAGGCAGGTGATTGGTTGAGCAATGAAATTCCATCGCAAGAATTGAAAGTGATGAATGGAAGAAGAAATTAAAGGATTGATGTGAGTGGATTCCAAGGCAGAAGAGATGGAGTGTATGTCCTTTTTAGGTAGCATTATCAGGTCTGCCATTCCCTCATTTCACGTTGGTGGGAAACATAAACCATCAACTACTGGGAGTTTGATTGGTGAAGAGGATTCCCTTTGATTTGAACCCCCCCCCCCCCCTCTGTCACTAATTCACTATGGGGAGTGGAGTAAATTGTTTTTAATTACTGGGAGGGAATTTTACAGATTGCTATCTTTCTCAATATATACTTCTTTTTTTTTTTAATTGATAATTTGGTTGGAACCGATTTAGAACTTTAGGTAAGTAAATAGTGAGTTTTAATAGTTAATATGGTTTCGAGATAAGTTTTGGTACCCTAACCAATCACAGAATAATTTTGTCAAGTCCTAACCAAGTGGAATAATGCAAGACTTATTTAGCATCAATTATTTATGTTATCAATAGTATTGGATTGAATTCAAGTAGTTATAAATATATTTGGAATGACTAAATAAATAACACCTTGTCATCCCTAATATAATGACTACTACCTAACTAGCTAGCATTCCTACCAAGGCTTGTGGAGCTTTTGACATCATACAAGAGTACAAGACTGTCAACTTTACACCCATTACAAAATGTATTCTTTTTCTTCAATATCATTTTAATGCAAATATATAACCCACTTTTAAGCCTGAAAATGGTGACCAAATTTGTGAAGCATAATTGTATTTAAAAGTCATAGATTCAATTTGTATTAACACTAAAGTGTGAGGGTAATAGTTGCGAGTTTTCCTCTCCATATATATATAGTCATGATCATATGAGAACACTTTTTTATGTGAGAAAACAAACATGCATGCAAACAATTATATAGCGAAGCGGTCAAGTGAAAATATTTTTCCCGGTAAAAAGTATGGATACACTTGCACTATAATGAACACTACTCTTAAAATTTTTTAATAATTATAAAATAAACCCTATATTTTTTCACTAAAATTTTCCACCATATTGATGAACATGATGGATGATTGAGATCAATCCTCACCTATATAGCCCACCTTAAATTGTGCTCATTGCTGTACAAAAGGTATTTACATGATTCACTAATAAAAGCTAAAATTAATTGCTTCATGACGTCATGAACTGTTAAAACACTCAAATAAATAAACATAATAAAACAACAACTTCGTCACACAGGAAAAGATGGTTAAAAAAAGCATCCTTGAATGAGCATCAGTGCATCACTCGGCATTGAGAGGAAATTGTGGAATATGCTTACGCATGCAACCTCCTCTTTAATTTCAACGTCAAATATGTTCCTTTGCCCAATTGTCCATGTTCTATGTAACCATCAATGATGCTGCACTACATGTCTTCATCTGAGTGTTCAATATAATCCCACTTTTGTTTTGATTTAATAACTTTTACATAATTTTTTATTCACATTAGAGGTTGGCATAAATATTAATTTTAAAATAAAGGTGATAATTCTTCTCATATTGCAAATTTTATTTTTCGTCTCGATAGGAGAGGAAACAGAGATTAATTGAAGCGGAGATTAATTGTAATCTCCTTCAGAGTTGAGCAGAGCAGGGGACGGAGAACGCCTAACCCATATATATATATATATATATATATATATATATATATATATATATATATATATATATATATATATATATATAGAGAGAGAGAGAGAGAGAGAGAGTAAAATGATCGTGTGAAAACTTGTTTGAAGAGAAAGCTATAAGCGCAGTGAGAAAAAAAAATCACTATGACGTTTTGGTCATTTTCTCAAATTTTTAAAAGTGCATTTTGCAATACTATACTGTGCATTTTGACCAGTTTAAAAATGCAGTACATTTAGGGTTCATCTTTTATAATTTATGATTCAGTTTTTTGGTTTGATTTAGTGTTTCGCTTTTTAGTTTGGTTTATTGGTTTAGTATTCAAGTTTAAGTTTATGATTAGTTTCTTGGCTTAGATATTAAAGTTTAATACGGTTAAAAATTGTCATCTATGGTATGAAAATTATATTTTTAAAGTTGAAAACTAATATTAGAATGTCAGACATTTTTTTCTCAAATTGTATAAGATTAATTATTTTTTTTTCAAATAAATGACTAAAATTGATTTATATTTTTCTCTTGAAATGTTTTCTCATATAAGTATTCTTTAATTTCATAACTTATGATATCCATTTGAATGATTGAATTTTACTACTTAAAATCTATTATAGTACGTAGTATTATCTATCTTTGTCCAATTGTACCTATATAAGTATACTTTCTACTCTTTGCGTTGTCATTTTATTTTGATATATTTCTACTTATTTTATTCTAGTAGTTATTTTATTTGGATTTTTTTTTGGTATTTGGTTCAATTTGTACTTTTTTGTGAATAAATACATATTAATAAGTTGTGGACAAATCAAGTATATGTATAGTCTGTTTTCAAAAAAAAAAAAGTATATGTATAGTCTCTTTCTTACATCTGTTCACATCGTCACAGATATTATTAAATGATGACTTTTAACGATGAATTTGGCTGAAATTTTAGGTTAATTACATTACACTGCATGAATAATTTTTTCACTTAATTATTATTATTATTTTGAAAGTAATGCAGAAAAAATAGCAATAAATTACATTCATGATAATACATGTGGGTACTCTCTTAAAAATGATATAAGTATTTTAGTGATATGAATAGACTTTTATATATATATATATATACACACACAATGTTACTATTAAATAAAAAGTTTAGAGGTATATATAAATTGTTACACACATAATAATTTAGTGCAATAATGCATGTGACATGCGAGCACTTTCCGTTTTAGAGGACACCCTCAAAGAAATCATTTGATAATGTATGATTTAAACGATGAAATGTTCCAAAATTTATTGGTTGTAATTAGTAGAATCTAGATAGGCATGATTAGGAGTCTTTTTTAACCCCAAAAAGCCCTTTATTTGAAAAAAATAAAAATAAAAATTACTTTTTGTGTATTTACCATGGTCTAAAAATAACATTCAAATTTTGTTTCTGTAACTGACACATTTTTGTACATGCAGTTGACAGTTTCTGTACCTGTAACTATCATATTATGTGTCAGCAATTATCAAGTTATTTGTTTACATGTACAAAAACTGTTAACTGTAAGTACAAAATGTGTTAACTGAAGATACATAATTTTTGTATCAGAGTTCATAATGCAATATGAAGCTTGGTACATGGTATAACAATTGAAGTTTTTTTGTGTCTATTGATTGAGCTGGCGAAGAGGAATGCCCCTTTTCTTGTTTCTTGTCTTCAATCATGGCCTTTTATAGTTGACAAGTAGTACTATAGTAATTGGGTTTCCATATATTAATTGTGTATATATACACAGTACATAGCTAGAGTGAAATATTTTGTAATGTAGATTTGACTTAGGAAATATAAATATACTTAAGTAGGGAGAGGTGATTTTGGGGGAGAAAAAAGATATAGAGTATTTAGAAAAGTAGAGTTCATATGAGTTGATTATCGAGTGTGTATATATATATATATATATATATTCGGGTCTTCACGCTTTTTGGGCCTTCACCGAGCACTTGCCAAGCCTGACGAGTAAACCACTTCGAGGCTAGCCTCTTAAGCCCTCGTATCACCCCAATACATAGGGCAAATTATGTAATGGACTAGGGTCTATATTATATTGTGGACTCTGGTGTAGTTAACACGTGTACATAATATGTTAATTGTAGACACGTAACATGTTAACCAACATCTTGTGTGCCTACAATTAACATATTTTGTACTTGTACTTATTTATCTATTTGTAGTTATCATATTATGTGTTGTACCTACAGTTAACATATTTTGTATATGTAGTTAACAACTGCAAACATAACTTTTTAATCATAATACACAATGCGATGTAAAACATGGTCCATAGTATACAATTGAACACATAGTATTTTTTTTAAAATGCTATAATAGGCAAGCTATTATCGTCACCCTTACATTTGAACATGTCATATATTTAAATAAGTTCCATAAGTACATAAATAAACAATTAATTTAATTATTAATTGAAATATTCATATAGGATTGCCTGTTTATCCATCATCGATTACCGGCTGGAATAATATTTTTTACCATTAATAATGTGGGCGAATTAATGTGTTTTATCTCATTGGCATGTTTTACGACATGCTTCCCCCAGCAATAGTAGAAACAACTGCACCAATCGCCCATCACAATCAACGGTCCAGATTCTCTCTCTCCTCTCAACCTCACTCTTTTTCTTCCCAGTCTCTCCCCTCTCTCACTCCCCTTCGCTAGTCTTCCCTCTCTCTCTTACTCTCCAGCTCGATGTCGAGAAATCTCTAAACTCCGCTTTCTCTTCCACTCTTCTACTTCTTCTTCGTTGACCTCTAGCGCCATAGCTACTATACTCGAGATAAGCTGATATAGTGATAGAGAGAGAAATGTTGTTGGGAAAGAGAGCGAGGCAGTCCATTAATAGAACTACAAGCATGTCGGAGTTCGCGTTGGATCTCGGCATCGAAGAGGCCTCGATGGCGGCATCGGCTAATGATTTCGAGCCGTTTGATCCTCGTAACGCCTTCAAGGCCGGAGGCCTGCTCCGGCCGCCGGCCTCCGATGCCGTAACCGCCAGAACGCTGAATCGTCGGAGGTCGGCAGATTTCACCGAAACCGCCCATTTCCTGAGGGCTTGTTATCTCTGTAAACGCTGCCTGATCCCCAATCGCGATATCTACATGTATAGGTACACATATGTACTCTTTAACACTGTCTCTTCATCCGATCCTCTCTCTCAGTTTCTCTGCCATTAATACAAATCTAGTTTTTTCATTATTATTCCAGAGGAGATAGTGCATTTTGCAGCTTAGAGTGCAGGCAACAACATATGGCTCAGGACGAGAGAAAAGAGAAATATCTACAGATGACTTCTAACAAGAAGGAAACCGCAACAACCTCCTCCTCCGCCGGCGCCGGCGCCGCCGAATCCGAAGCCACCGCCGTGTAGATTAGTATGTATAGTAGTGGTATAAAATAGTGGACCGCTACGAATCAAAGGCGATAAATATATGCGTACGATGTGTTATATGTGGGTCTAACGAGTATTGGAGGTTTGGCAGAAATAAAAGAAAATGTTATTTTCACGTGGATCCAACACGATGTAATATTCATGGCCACAAATTTAAATTGTATAATGCGTCCCAGGCCAGCTGATGATGATGTTCATTATTGCTTTTGAGAATGTATGCATGGATCGGAGTTACTGAAAATGCCTGCCAGATTTTATATATGTCTCATATGCTAAAATATTGTGTTTCATATGGTGTCACGTAACATTTTTCAATTTTCATATAATAAAGCCTTATTTGGTTCGAAGAGTACTTATGTAATATCTTTTCATCTCATTTTATGTGTGATTCGATTAATAAATGAACTTGATACTCGGTATAAAGTTTTTATGGATAATTTTAGAATTATAATGTCTTATAAAATGTTTTGTATTTCAATTTTCAACTCAAGATTAAATGTCCTTTTCTCAACACCGAACAACATTATCTCTTTTATAAGTTACTGGGATGGCTGTAAGTGATATTATATTGCACACACGGCATACCCACAATCGTACAAAGTGATCTTAAATGTATTCCGATTGTTAAAATCGCACATGGAAATGGCTCACGCTCGCATAACAAAACCCGAATAATTCTTATCTTTTATGTTACCGAAATAATTACAACTCACATCATACATCTCAGCATCATGATCTTGATTACCCAACTCTTACAAAGTAACTTTGAATTATTCTAACTGCACAAATCGCACACCGTAATGGGTCATATTTGCATTACACATCCCCGCGCCACACATGAGCTACGAAGTGCCCTCGCACAACCCTCGCGCTCCGCATGGCCTTCACACGCCACACTGGCTCCTTCAGCCCAGCTATCATTCTAACTTTTCACTGAGCCAATATAATACCCCATTGGTATTGAATAAAAAGTTTACCATATAAAAAAGAAAAAGTTTACCATATAAAGAATAATTTTATGATTTAAGAAAGGAGATTTAGTACGTAAAAAAAAAAAATCAATAAATCAATCATTCAATGGACTTCGTGTGTTTTGGTGCAAGGGTCCCGCCAAATGCGTACAATTGTCCCCACAGTTTTCCACCTGGTCCATACATGCCCATTTTATCACACAAGCCAGCTGGTCATCCACACAAATTATTTTCCTTTTTAAATTTGAATTTAAATTTAAATTTATTATCCAAGTAGTATAGAAACAAAAATTTTTAAATAAAAATGGAGAAACATAAGATATAAAACACGAAAGAAATGTACAGAACTAAATTTTTTAACTGAGAAGTTGACACCTCTGTGGCTCTCTTTAAGAAAAAGTCACATGATTAAACCCCGATATACTACATTATAATAGAGTCGATAATAATATGTACAAATATAATGAATAAAAATGTGTATTTGTTTAGTTAATTAGCCAGACAATATAAATAGCATTCAAAGTTTAACACAAAAAACTTATAAATAAGGAACATTGAATTTTTTTTATTTTTATTTTTGTATTTTTTAAAAACAAATATAGGTTTTTTTTTTCGTTTAATTAATCTTCTTTTGATTATTTACAACAAGACTCAATATTTTAATTATGATTTTGCATTATTGGGAATGATTTAGGTCATTATGATTTTAATATTTTTTGTTTGTATTTTACTATTTTTATAATGATACAATTGTACAATACTTTACAAAAATTGTACTATTATTTTTTATCGAACAAAATTATTGTTACATAATTAAAGTTTAATACATACATACATACATACATATATGTATGTGCGAATCACTTAAAGGATTGTGCAGTAACTACTACGTGATTGCACCACACCGGATACGATTGCACCGCAATGTCCTCCAGACATGTCTGGGAACCATTGCGGTGCAATCCTTTAGTGGTTTACAGGTTAAGGCTATTTCGTACTTCATCCCATTATAATAATGGTCAATGGAATTGCAATTCTTTTTAACTAAGCGAATGAATTTGTTTGCCATCAGAATTATATTATAATCGAATTTAATTCTTTCTAACGAAATGCCTCGGTAAGTATTGAAATAATGGTTTTTAGAAAAGTATAAATTAAACATTAACTTTAACGTTAAATGTAATGAATTTCTTTCATATAAATTTGTATTGATATATTCTAAATTATTTATATTTAAATACAAATATTGAATATTGAATCAGTTGTGCGTGCAAAACTAGTTTTGTATAGTGGAAAACTGGAAATTAAGGAGCATTTTATGCGATTGCAGATATAGCGCGCAAAAAGAAAACAATCGAGAAACGGCGCAGAGCAAAGTGTGGGGTTTGTCAAATTTGCGCCTAAATCTGGAATTGGATCCACCAACACAACAATGGCTTCGCTTCCCGCATTCCGCTATCTACTCTTCACCCACCTGTATCGCCACCCTTTGCTACCCTCAATTCTCCACAGAAAACTCTCAATCTCGTTTCCCCATTCTCGCTTATCTTCCCCTCCCAAACTCCGTGCCATCCCTAGAGGTTACTCCTTTTTCTCTTATTCCACTGTATCTTATGCATACTTATGCCCTAAATATTTGATTTTGTTGCAGATAATTGTAATAATCATACTCTGGTGCTGAAGACAGATGAGAGGGTGTTGGGGTCTGGAACACTGGACCCTTCTAATCCTCCGGTTACCAATTCAAGCACCATTGCGGCCATTGTCACTTCATTGGGTGGACCGCCGGCTGCCGTTGGGATAGTCCGCCTTTCGGGGCCGTCTGCGGTGTCGATTGTTGGCCGTCTTTTTCGTTCCTTGAAGAAGAAGAAGAAGAGGAGAAAGGACGACACTTCTGAATGGAGGCCTAAAAGCCATGTTGTGGAGTATGGTGTAGTTTCTGATTCTCGTGGGAATGTGATTGATGAGGTATGGATTTCAAACTATTGTTTTATTTTAACATTTACTCACCTTTTTTGCTGATTCTCCTTGGAACTTTGCTCGAACAGTATTCAGATATGGCTTTTGAACATTATCCAACTCCGTGCTGTTTAGTACTAAACTATAGCTTGGCTTTCTTTTTCAAAAATCATGCACACATTTGAATGTAAAAGGCTTGCTTTTGGCAATTTGAAGCAAATAATTTTTGAATATCTGTTAGTAGTCACAGACTCACAGGTGGTTAGCAATTAGTTGAAGGCAGGATATTTGGCAATGGTTTATCATCATGATTTTTGTTTGTCTTAGGTTTTGGTTGTTCCCATGTTAGCTCCAAAATCATACACTCGAGAAGATGTGGTAGAGCTTCAGTGTCATGGAAGTGAAGTATGCTTGAATCGTGTGTTGAGGGCTTGCCTGGAGGCTGGGGCTAGGCTTGCAGAGCCAGGCTAGTTACATAATCCATTTATTGATAAATTATATTTGTGATTGAACGCGAAAAGTTTTAATGAAAGTTACTTTGTGATTTTTGAAATAGACCTAAAGATGTAAATGTTCTTGACATTGCCATTTATGGACTCTTACACATGTTAAAAGTAGTTAGATGCAATGCATAATGAAACTGCATATTTATGCAAGAATAAATGCTCTATAATAAAATAAAATATTAAAAGAATAACTTTTCCTTCTGTCAGGCGAGTTCACTCTTCGTGCATTCTTAAATGGGCGTTTAGACCTTTCTCAGGCTGAGAATGTGGAAAAACTTGTATCAGCTAAGTCAATGGCTGCTGCTGATGCTGCATTGGCAGGACTACAGGTTTTTAGTATTCCATTATGTGCAAGCTGTATACTACTAGTTTGGGTTTATTTATATCTTTTTGATGTCCATTTAATGCATGTCATGCCTCTTTGACTAAAATTTTCCCTTGGACAGGGAGGTTTCTCTTCTTTGGTAAAATCTCTAAGAATGCAGTGCATTGAATTGCTTACTGAGATTGAAGCTCGATTGGACTTCGATGATGAGATGCCGCCCCTGGACTTGAACATAATTATGGAGAAAATATATGGGATGTTGAGAGATGTGGACAGTGCACTGGAAACTGCCAACTATGACAAGCTTCTGCAGTCTGGATTACAGGTCTACATGCATTTAAAATAACTTACTCATTTATCCCTACACATTTTCCTGGAAAATCATTCATTCTGGATTCTGGACTACACTATTTAATAAACAGCATTGGCAAATTACATAGAAGATGTGGTTGTTTGATTTTTTTCCTTCCTGTAAACTCAAACTCGTCCTATATCATTGTTCGCATGCTTGATTTGTGGATTAAATTTTGACCGAGTTTGCAAGCATTACATTCTGGAAAATGTTTCTTTGATAGGAGAAACTATGTGCATTTTTCCTTTAAATGTTATGGTGTGTGTTAAAATGCAGAAAAAACTAACTTTAATGGAATATGGAGAATTATATAATTGCTTGAACGCATTACATACTTTGATATATGAAATGGCACTGAATCAGAATATCTCTAAATAGTCCATAGTTTTTATTTATTTATAACTAAAAGCAATTCCCAAATATAAGTCCTAAGAAAGCTCCCATTTCAAGTTTTCCCCCTTTATTATTTGCTTTGCTATGCCTCAGATTTGATTAATTTTCATCTTTTTTCACAGATTGCAATTATTGGTAGACCAAATGTTGGAAAATCAAGCCTTCTTAATGCATGGAGCAAAGTATGTTTTGACAATTTCATTGAATTCCTTATTTTTGGGACTTGATTATATTGCTATTGAAGATATATTACAATGGACTTGTGTGTATCACTAAAATTATGTATGGAGTAACTTTGTTGTACTTCAATTTTCTGGTTGACAAACTACAATATTGAGCTAATTAACTTTCGTTGGATATTAAACATTTATGCATTAAAATAACTTCAATGAGGTGTATAGATAGATGCAAAAGTTCAATTCAGTGGGCTTAGCCAAGAAAACCATTCACTGGAGCCTTCTTTTCCTTTTTAGTGGTAAGAAGTGGAAAGTGAATTAAAGCAACACTTTTGAATGGGCTTATAAAAAAGCTTATGGTTTTAAAAAGTTGTTTTGAGCTTTTATTTCCAGCTATTCCATGAAGGCATGAACTAATCAATTAGTTGAAAACATCTTTTCAGAGGCTAATTAAAATGGCAAATTGGAGTTTAGAATCTTTAGGGGCACAATATATCTTTATCCAAACTGAGGCTTAGTCTCAAGTTGGAGTTTAGAATCTTTAGGGGCACAATATATCTTTACCTATTTGAATAGAAGGTTAATTTGTTCTGTTGGTTGGTGCTTGGATCATTACTAGTCTTAGTGTTAATATCTAATTGCATTCCTTATATGCCTTTTAGCATGCAGACTGAGAGAGCAATAGTTACAGATATTGCTGGAACCACGAGGGATGTAATAGAAGCTAGTATTTCTGTCTGTGGTATCCCCGTCATCCTTCTTGATACAGCGGGTATAAGAGACACTAATGATGTAGTAGAGAAAATTGGTATTTCTTCTTTCTTTCTCTTTTTTTTTTTTTTTTTTTTTTCCTGCTTCATCTCTTTCAGTTGAAGTTTAATTCAAGTCTATTTTGTTGAAACTTGAAAGTTGCCATTTTATTGTACATAAAATATTTGTTCAAAATAGATTTGTTGTGTGACTCATGTGCTAACTGGACTAGCTAATTAGCTAAATTCATTTACAGCAATGATTGATTTTGCCATTTATGCTAGTTTGACTTCTTCGGTTTTTAGGTGTGGAGCGATCTGAAAAAGTTGCTGGAAATGCTGATGTAATTATAATGACTGTTAGTGCAACAGAGGGTTGGACTACAGAGGATGCTAGACTTCTTGAAAGAATTCAAAGCAACAAGGTTTCAGAACTGTTCCACCTTTTTTCTTATACTATATTCAGACTTAGTTATATAGTTTCTTGACAGGCAAGTTCAAGAAAAATTCTTTTTATCAGTACTCCAAGCACCAAATCTTTCAAGAAGATAATATTGCATGCTGGTGACTGAGTGCTTTAAAAGTTGTTGCTTCCTCGAATCCAAGGGGAATGCTTTTTTTTTTTTTTTGGTTAGACCACGAGGTGTCCTAAGTAGGCCCTAACTATAGGAAGCATCTTTAAGCCTGTACCATACTCAGACTAATTATGATTTGCACCAAGCCGGCCCAGTTAAGGGGCAAAGTGCTAGCCATATTGGTTTTTCCATACGACAGTTCATTTTGAACTCCTAACCTCTCTTAAGGGATGAGAGCAATGTTGCAGAAGGTGCTAGGCGGCCAAGTAATCTGAGTGTATTGTCTCCACTTTTTCCACTCAGGGATGAGAGTTGTTAGATTGTTATAATCCCCAAACTAGTTAACTGCATATGTTAGATGGTTAGTTGAGTACATGGTTGGAGGAATATAGAAGAGGAGTAACTGAGTAGGCAAAAAAACCACTAGGCCGAGTTGGGGACCAACTGGGCCGAGTTAGGCGCCCAACTCCGTGCCTAGGGCGACTACTGAAAGTTGCCTCGGCCTAGGGGCGCCTAGGTGGCCGCTTAGGCTGATTTTTACAACACTGGATGAGAGTGCATGGCCACTCACGCCAACCAAGTTGGTTAGAGGAATGCTTCCTATTAAGATACTTAGACCATATTAGCACCCGGATGATTGAACACTAAATCATTTACTGGCTTACTGCCATAACATCTAAAATTGTTTGCTCATGATTAGATCTGTTGTTCCCCTGGATATGCTAAGGATTGCTTTTGCTTATGACGAGTTGTATTGACTTGCCTTTGAAACAAGCATGACTCTATGATTTCTTCTAATTTGCAGACTGCATCAAGGTCTAGTTCTCCAATAATTCTAGTAGTCAACAAAATAGACTGTGCTCCATTTGCTTCTGAATTGGTCGATGCATGTGGCTTCTCTTTTAACAAGAAGATTTTTACCTGTGCTGTCACTGGCCAAGGAATTCAAGATCTGGAGGCAGCAATAGTCGAGATTGTGGGTCTCAACAAGATTCCTGCAGGGGGTCGCAAATGGACTGTCAACCAGGTCAGCTGCCTAAAAGAAAAACTTGTTTGCTTCTGTAACCTAATATCACAATTCACGATATTGCACATATTTCATAACTTGTTATGTAGTTAAGACTAAATATATCATTTGAGGTTCTACGAATTTGAATCCAAGTAAATTTGTGATAATTATCAGAGACAGTGTGAGCAGCTTATTCGGGCGAAAGATGCATTCACCAGGCTCAAGTCTTCAATAGCAGAGGAGCTGCCCCTCGATTTTTGGACGATTGATCTAAGGGAAGCTGCGATGGCCCTTGGGCAAATTAGCGGAGATGATATTTCTGAAGAGATATTAACTAACATATTTGGAAAATTCTGCATTGGGAAATAGTTTCTTTTTTCTTTCTACTTTTTATCCGGTGTATACTGCCAACATTATACAGACTATTACTCTTGATGAAATTGATTACTTCATAAAATGACAGCGAAGGAAGAAACATTCAGATATGCTTTAGTCGTGCTGTGTGTTTACTTTTTTCACCTTTACTCAACCTTATCATATATGGCCACTGTGGCCTGCCTTTTTATTGGATAAGGGTATCAGTCACTTTCTTAAGGATATCATCAGGCACTACAAAATATACTAATACAAATGGCCCTTTTCGTCCTGGTCTACATATATATGCATGCACCTTGTATTCCTTTATGCTATCTCTCTTTTTCTGTCTTAAACTACCCTGTTCTGTCTCCTTGCTTCCATTACACATCTGCCAATTTTGGCGAACATGTTAGCACTGCATCTGCTACTGTTAGGAAGATTTTTTCCTCGCCAATGAGGTTGGTAAAGTTGGATGCATGAAGCTTGTCAATCACCACTCTTCCCGGGTTTGCCAGAACAAGCTGTTGATGAATAACAACGGTAAGTGGTCACAACAGAATCAAAATCTTAACTCTCAGTTCTTTCTCATGTATTTGCACTGATGGTTACCTGAACATTCCTTTTCTGTAGGCTACTGTGCAGCTCTTCCAAGGCGTGGATGCCGCTGGTGTCGATGTCAGTAACAGCTGTCAAAGAAGAACATAAATCATGAAAAGAAGAGCCACGATACTAGACGTTTTGACTATCAAAAGTTCATTTCTTCCACTTACGCGACATCTCAAGTATTAGAAACTCAATTCTGGGAAGGGAAGCTGCTTTCAGGTGCTCTTCCTCATCTTCCAGCCATCTTAATATTCTGCAAAAAAAGCAAAAAAATAAAGAGAAATTTGACACTCACAGTAAACACTTCTCAAGCATGCTTTACACAGAATTCCTGAAAAAAACTATATTATGCCACACTACTATTTATTTTGCTACATTTGCCAGAAAACATAGGATAAGTAGTTATGTATTAACTTACCTCTCCCTTGTATAGTTGGAGTTTGAAAAATAGATTGCGGAGTCAACCCTAACAATCAATACACCCGGAACCTTAGTTGCTTCAGGGTATTGCTGGATATTCCTATAGACATTTGTCCTAGGAATCCTACCAAGACTGGCTGTACGAGGCCTCGTTACTTGTAGGAGAATCTTAGCAAAGGATATTGAAACCTATAATTGTGAAAAATGCATCATCAGCATTTGCCATATATATACTTTTGATACATAAATAGTTGAACTGATGATTGTCCTTACCGCGATTAAAAGACCAATCTCAACACTGACAAAAACCACACCTAGAAATGCCCCCATACAAGCAACAAAATCAAATTTATCTATTTTCCAGATCAAGATCGCTGCTTCATAATCTATTAAGCCGATGACTGCAGAGATAATGATGGCAGAAAGGATTGCGTTTGGTGTGTACTTAAAGATGGGGGTTATAAATTCCAAAGTTAGAAATACAACACAGGACATGACAATGTTAGAAACTGCTGTGTTGCAACCGGCCATGAAGTTTACTGCTGAGCGAGAAAAGGAACCTGCAAGAAGCAACATGTTACAGTCATTAGATAGATTAAGATTATTTCTACAACTTCGGGGTATAGCAAAAAACTTGTGTTACTGTCTTAGTGATATATTTAGGATTTATATAGTTGCCCGTGATGATGTAGCTACAACTATCAGGTTATACATATTATGTTTGAAATGTTCCTACATGGATAGATTTTTAGTAATAAATCCTAGTATAATAGTATCCTACAAGAATATATATGTACTACATGTTAGGTGTTAGGGTTAGCACTCCCGGCCCAACCATCACCTCTGGTCAGGTCAGCGGCTCATCTACTAGCCCATGAAGATTGACCCAAGATAATAGATTTCGTTCAAGAAGTTAAATCCCATTTGAAGTTCAAGGAGAAATTTTCTATTTTACCCTTTTTAGCCTTCACCTATACAAGTAGAAAAAGATAAGATAATGGGGATCTTTCTCAAACAACTTGCCACCTATACCCAAAATATTCCACCCTCTCCAAGAAACGCAACCTCTCTCTCACTTAACTTCATCATAGCCATGAAGTTCCATTAATGGCTTTCAATCAGAATCTAATCATGTGCATGTACTATCACAATAACATAGTAGATTCCTGTATTGGTTAAGCCCTTTCTAGTTTTCATGTTAAAAACATGCCTCTATTAGTCTATCTATGTTGTTTACATTATATACGCTTATGAATGTCTCTAGAGGTTGTTTCGTTCACCTGTTGCCACATAGCAGGAGGTCATTGAGCCAACAATGTTCATGGCTCCTAGTGCCACCATTTCCTTGTTTCCATCCAATTGATAGTCCTTCATGGAAGCAAATGTTCGCCCAATCGCCACAGCTTCCTGAAAGCCACCATGAGAGATGAGGGTATAAGTTCAGGTAAATATCTTTCAGGTACATCTATATATTCCTATAAAACTTTGCATTTTTATGATTAGCGAGCTTACTGTTAATGCAATCATGCCAGCTACAATACCGATCCTCACTCCTTTCAAAACATATTCTCCAGAAAAGTAAATTTCATTCACAGAGGAAGGATTGATTCCTTTTTCAATGTGTCTTACCTAGTCACAGTGGTGATACAATATTAGAAAAAACATACCAATTAAAGTGGAAGCTGAAAGAACCAAAGATTCAGCAAAAACAAAAAATAACTTACAATCTCAACTCCTCTCTTTTCTGCATGTGTAATGTAGACAAAGAACGTAGAGAGAACGACAGATATTAGTGGAGCAATTGCAGGTACCCAAAAGAATTTCTTGTTTTTCTTCCCCTGATATATAGTAATATCTCATTAGACTCCAGAAAATGATGGCATATTTTTACAATGTTAAGACAGAAGCAAGGTGAACTAAATTTGCTTACAATATACTTTGCTAATAACAGGAAAGCTAAGAAGGAAGCTCCAATGAGAATGGTCTGCCAATTCCACTGCAAGTCAATGGGAAATAAATGCAAATAGGTTAGTGTTTCATCCTCAGGAAAAATGGAGCTGATTGATAACGAGGAAGAGAAAATGCATACTCCATGATGGACTGAGCCCCATACAGACTTCATTACAGAGACAATATCAGTTTTCTTAGTAAATTTTTTTATGCCAAGAAAACCTTTTAGCTGCTGGAGGGCTATTGTGATGGCCGCACCACCCATAAAACCAACAACAGCAGCATGAGACAAGAAATCGATTAAAAACCCCAATCTGGCAAACAAGGAAGTCAATTAAGATGTCAGTTTAACCCAAAGCAGCCATGAAAAGAGACAAGTAGAGTAAAAGAAATATGCACCTGAGAATTCCAAGGATTGCTTGTGTGATGCCAGCAAAAAAAGTGGCAGTAAATGCAAGCCTCATGTACTCAGTTTTGTTTTTAACAGGATCAATTTCATTCCGAAGCATAGTTCCCAGCAAGAGAGACACAACAGCAACTGGCCCTATGGCAATATCTCTTGAGCTGCCCATGAATGCGTAAATCAATGGTGGAACAAAGCTGGAGTCTAGCAGAGTTATAACAGTACAGATAGTCAGCACAAGTGAAAAAAAAAAAAGATTTTTCTGTAAGTGACCAAAGGAGTTGATAAACGATGCTTACATAATCCATACTGAGGATCTAAGTTTGCCAGCTTGGAATACCCAATGTCCTTTTAAACCAATTGTGAAGAAGTAACAATTAGTCATGAAAGAACTTTATATACTTGATCAACCATTTTATTCATCTAAATACTGCTAGCATGCATTTGTTGTACCTGAGGAATGCAGAGGCTTGCGATGGTGAGACCAGAAATGAGATCTCCTCTGAATTTAGCGAAGCTATAGTGTCTTCCCCATTCAAGAATGGGGAAAACTGCCTGGATGAAAAGGACAAACTTTCGCGACCTTGGCTGATCCTTAAATGAGCGCAAAGGATCATCTGAAAATAGCGTTTCCTTAACCGTGTTCTTGAACTCCTTGAAGAGGTTCACTTTTGGAGGGGCCCCAACCCTGTGAATGTATGGTACGCTTTCTTCATGTTGTGAAGATGACAAACTTCTTGTCTCCATCTCTCCTGTCTTGACTGCCTCCACTTTACTATGGCCCAGCATAAAAAGCTCTCTTTTAACTCACCTGTAATGGAGCCATGCAGATGAAATGTTAGTTATTTTGTCAGGTAAACATGCAAAGAATGCAACTTGCATAGTTGCAGGAAATCTGGGAGGGAACAAATTTATTTTATCATGAAGATTATTCCCACATCACTGCCATAACAGTTCTTTTTACTTGTTCACAGGTACTAAAAAGACAGAAAACGAGGTTTCTAAGTTCTAACAGCAACAGCAATAGCAGCCAACCGTTCAAATAGAATGAATGCCGGAAAACCAGATAAGTTTGAAAGATTCTGCAAAACTTCAAAAATGCAAGTCTTCTTCAGCATTGGAATGGCATATGGAGTTCCATCTGTGATCCCTTTATACAATGTAGGAAATTGCAGGTCAAACTTGGCAATCTTGAAGCCAATGAAGGGTCTACATGTTAACAGGTGTGGGGTGTGAACCTAGACCACTTTCACTATCATTTTATTAGCAAATGCAAAAAAAAAATTACATTTTTTGTCTACAATTTGGGTTATCTGCAGCCATCAATTTAATTAAGTTAGAATCCATCCACTAGTGATGATGATCCATATTTGAGTCGCACTATTGACCTCAACAATGTATGGGTTTTTAAATAATTACTCCATATTTGATGCAACTATGGCAACTGAGAAAAAAAAAAAGACAGGCAAATTATACTTTGGACTGCTAATAGATGTTTATTTTTTATAGGTTATTCTTTGGTACTATACTAAAAATGAACATTTTAAAAAGTGATCTTTTAGTATATTTAAAATGAACTTTTATTATACTAAAAACCAATATGTATACTGGAAAAGACATGAAAAGATTAGGGCATCTTAGTAGTTGGAAAATATCTAAATATTTTAGAAAACATTTTTTTTTCAAAAATAAATTACTTTTGAAATTAACAAATGAAAAAGAAAATAAAAAATCATTTTCTAACACAGCCATACAAATTCAAAAACATTAATTAAAAACATCTTTTTCAAGCTTTCCTCGTAAATGAAATTCATTTTTCATTTATATAAAAATATACATGAATATTCACTTATAATCACCACCACCACTACTATCTACTATTATTACCACGAGCTCCCATTGTCATTCATGCTGATCTATATGCACACTACTTCTCATTTTGAATCTATTTATTACTATCAACAACCATCATTGTAGCCTATTGCATATTACTACACAGAATCAAATGTTCATTATTTGGATAGCACACATTTTAAATGGAACTTTAAACTTAAATAGCACAAATAAATTTATTTTCAACTTGATTTTGATAGAGTTCTATATCACTCAAAATTTGGATTACATTAGGATCAAATTTTGAAGTTGCATGCAATAATTAGAAGAAAAAAGATTGAATAAAATTTTTTAGAAAACTAGAAATGCAGACTGGGAAACATTTATTATGCATAATCAATGACAACTGATGCAGATCAGAGTACTTTAGATGTTGTCTAAGTAATGTCTAGTAAACTAACATTTTTTGTACTAAACTTTTTGTGAGATCAGAGCAAGGAAACATTAGTTTATGTTGGGCACATCAAATTAGTCACCTTTCAGTATTATAAAACTGCTTTATTATATATATTGTTAAAGGTGTTCACTTGTAACATAGACTCAGCTTCCTCCAAAATCCAACACTTTTTCCCCATCCATCCAACATTGAACCTGGACAAGTATACTCAGTCAGCCCACATGGGCAGTTCAGTTGGTACTCCGGTGACAAATTACACCCTAGGACGCAGAATTGAGTAGGAACAAAACCTAATGTGATAAACTCCTTATAAGCATTAGACACTAGTCTTTTCATTTAAGATGCCGCGAAATCGAAATTAGACTCAGGTGTAAGGCCCTGGGGCGAGAGCATTGCCTTTGCACCTTAAGTATACCCAGTCCAACAAAAGCAACATAAACTAATGATTTCTGTCCAAACATGCATGAACTAGGGAACAAAGATATCAGATACTTGAAAAAGTTAGTGGATGGTGTCAAAATGTTCTTTTTGAATGTATAGTAACAATTTCACAGTAAAACAAGTCTTTTTGTGTACCGATAACAATTAAATACGATTCTAAATTAACGAGAACCATGCATCACCGATAGTGGGACAGACAAACGCCCACTACACTAAATTTAAATTTAAAGTGGGAATAAAAACCCTCTGACTAAAGGGGGCCTCCCAGGCTAAAAGTTCATTGGCAGCTTTCTCATATCTATCTTCAACTTCCTAATTAAACTAGACATGGAATCACAAGTACAGGACAACAACATTGAACTCACAAACAAACACAATTCACTTCCTTAAAGCAAATGTGTATATATATTGTGCAATCAACTTTTACCTGAGTTCTAGCATCATATACCATATCATATCATATCACAATCCCTTTCACATAATCATACAGAATAAAACCCAATTAAGCTAACAGAAATTGTCTCACCTCCATCCCCCAGGCCAGATGCCTTTCTTGAACACCATTGATAGTGGATGACACGTTAGGGGCCTAGAAATTCAGTGGGCCCCACACTTCCAACTCTCACTGCACAGAATTAAACCCATATAAATATACACATTAACCAAAACTTTCTCACAAAAAGCAAAATTTCCTCAACAAATATTAAAAAAACACTACATAAATTATTAAAGATTAAACAAAATAAAAGAGAAAAAGTGAGATTAAGTATTAAAAAAAAACACTAAAATTTAGGAAAAAGTGAGCACCATGCCTTTTCCTTGGCACTCTGGACGGTCCACAGAATAGGGAGAATAAGATCAACTAATCCCTTACCCTAGCTACCAAGCTCCAAGCCCCACTAACAAAGAACCAAAACCTGTCCAGGTTCAATGAATCTAACGTAAGACTTTGCAGCACTGTAATCCAACTGTGTTTCTTGATCTTCTTGGAGCAATGATGGTTAAATTGAATATTTAAATTAAAACAAAAAAAAAAAAAAAAGGTGGTCCAGAGAGGTAAAGATGCTGCCGGCCTGCCGGCCTTTTGTTTCTTTTTGGTTATTCTTTTCCCTCTTTTGGGATTCTCTGTGTGCACTGCAGAACTCAGAAGTGACGATAAAAACGTAACGAGTGACTCAATTCAGAGAGAATGGAAAGAAGAAATAAAAATCTTTAAAATTTGCCCATTTTCAACCTTAAATATATTACTTTTTATGGGAGATTATTCAGAAGAAAAGACTTTTACATTAATTACGGTAGTGGTCGCAGGCTGGCTGGCGGTTTGTTTTGGGCCAAGAAAGTCGTCGACGCAATAGAAATTAGAAAAGTCAGTCGACAACTCCCGCCAAGTGTGCGGGACCCGCGATATTAACGTTGGCACAAACGTCGGAGGTTGGAAAGTGGAAAGGGATGTATGAGGACGAGTTGGCGTCCACTTTCATTATCAGCTCCAAAGTGAAAATTGGGTAAATCTGGAAATAAAGATGTTCCATTTTTCCACGCCCACTGTGCACATCTGACGCTCCAAACTTTCTACCATTCAACCATTTAAATGCCAAAAAGAGAAAAAGAAAATGATATTTCCTCAATCATATTTTATGTCTATGATTTAGGTAATTTAATTGAAGTTATTTATAATTTATTTTTTTCATAATATTAATTTAGTATTAATATATAAAATTTATGTGTCAAATATTTTGTGCTTAGTAGACGCCTTACTGACTTTCCTTGAGAGAATGTCACATGATTGAATTCCTAAGTAGTGTGGTATAGTATTGACTCTTTGAGCCAAAGAACTACTTAGGAGTATCCTAATTTTATTTATAAAAAAAAGTAATAAGAATGTCACATGATTGAATCCCTAGGTGGTTTGGTATGGTATTGACTCTTTGAGCCAAAGAACTACTTTGGAGTATCCTAATTTTATTTATAAAAGAGTAATAAGAATGTCACATGATTGAATCCTTAGGTGGTGTGGTATGGTATTGACTCTTTGAGCCAAAGAACTACTTTGGAGTATCCTAATTTTATTTATAAAAGAGTAATAAAAATTAGGGATAAGGATCAAATAGACTCACAAACTATAGTCAGTACAGTTGTGCAATTATACCCTTCAACTTCAAAAGGCTCAAATTAGACGCTCAAACTTGTTATTTTAAAGCAAATAAGTCATTTAACCTATTTGTGACTTGTAATTGCATGTCAACTAGAATTTCGGCCAACTCCGCCGATCCTTCGGCGAAGTTCCGCCGAACAAGCCAAACCATCAACCACTGGCGACTGTCACGATCGTCGATGGAGTCCGGCGGAGAAGGCTGGTCGCCTTTTGCACGACCGGTCGGGTTGTCGGTGGTTGATGGTTTAGCTTGTTCGTCAGAGTTGGCCAGAATTCTAGTTGACCTGCAATTACAGGTCACAAATAGGTTATAGGGTAATTATTTGTTCCAAAATAACAAATTTGAGGGCTTAACTAGAGCTTTTTGAAGTTGAAAAACCTAATTGTACAACTGAGTATAGTTTGAGGGTCTATTTGATCTTATCCCTAAAAATCATGATTTACTTTTCTTTTAGATGAATCCGAACATATAATATAAGTTCAAACAACAAATTAGAATTCTTTTAAAAACACACTTTTCTTTAAAAAAAAAAAAAATTAATAGCTCAATTGGTGCAATCTTTGACCCCATTGTGTGTTGGAATTTCCACAATCAATAATCTTACGTGAGAAAAGTCAAAAGACCAAATAGAGGAAAAGGACCGTTACATTGATATGGAATATAATAAATTTTTACTGGCATACATTGTCCATATGTGATAATATACAAAGTCAAATTAACTTATTTAAGAAAAATACTATGTGTAATTCTATAGTCCTATTTTCTAATTTAAATTTTTACTTTCAGACCTAAAATTTTGATATAAGCATTTGTAATGGGACTCACGTGAAAAATAAAATAGTTTATCAGTATCTGTCACACCAAGAAATAAAATTAAAAGAGTAAGATACATGTAGTAGAGGTCCTTGTTTAATATTAAATTAAATATGACTTATTTTTTGATAAATATAATTTTCGTCTAACGGTTCGGGTCCACCCGGTATATATATATATATATATATATTACTTTATATGCGCAATATGTAAAAATATGTCTAACATTAATACTCAATGTTAAAATCATAGTTATATTGGTATTTAATAATTTTAGTTATATCACATACATTATATTGAAATAATAGTATTTTTTTTTTAAATCGTAGTTGTAGAACTAATATTATATTAAAAGTATAATTGATAACTTGAGTAATAATTACGGTAAAATGTAATTTTTTATATGATAAATTACTAAATATAATTATAATAACATTTAATTAAAATATAAATGAAATTAAACTTATTTCTTATATTTTTTCAATACATATTGTCTACACACATTATTATCATTGAAGAATATATGAAAAATCTTGTGTATGCATGTGCATGGTGATAATAATAAGAAAAGATAACATAATTTATTAAGGATATTTTTATGAATTTTATCCAAAAAAATTGTATAGCATAAATGCATAATGTATTAACAAATTAATAAAAAATAAACATCAATCAATAATATAATCTCAATTGAGAATTATTATGCTTTTTAGATTTTAGATATTTAAGATAACGCTACGGAATATAGCTTTTTTTTTTTTTTTTCAAACCGGAATATAGCTATTAATTGTTGAGATATACTGATATAGGTCGGTCCATGCCGCGGCGATATTTGACGCCCCTGTTGTTGAAATTTCCTGTCTATATCTTAGATGAAAAAAGTCCACACTAGGGATAAGGACTCGTACAGTTATAAACACTTTAGACCTACAAGCTTGATTGATTATAAGAGTGGTACGTTGATTTTATTAATTTGAACTAGTCATATATAAATAATTTACACTGGTTTATCTTATTATAATTTTTTGTTTCTTTGTTAGTTAGGATTACAACAGATTCTTCATTTAAAATATACCAAGAGTAATTGTTGCATGATTTTTTACAAAGTATCATTTTCTCTAATATTTTCAGCTCAAAAACTCTAAGCCCCACTACCAAATTTCAAACTACACATTTAAAAGAGTCATTTCCATTTTTGATCCTACTGTTATTGGGGCATTGCCAATTTTAGTCCACTTCATTAATTTTTGCCACATTGCGACCAGTCTTATTTAGTCATTGCCACTTTTAGTCCACCGTTAAAATTTTTGTCAAATAATCGTCCAAAACAGGAGTATTTTGAACTTTTCATGCTTTGATCATCTCCTTTACCCATTGTAGTAGTTTTCCTTACAGATTTTCATCCAATAAAGAGGTCCGGCGAAAGCCATGGCTTTGTAATGTGGCTGACATGGCTTTCGCCGGACCTCTTCAATAGATGAAAATGTAAAAGGAAAACCACTGCAAAGGGTCAAGGAGATGACCAAAGCATGAAAAGACCAAAAATACCCCTATTTTGGACGGTAATTTGACGAAAATTTTAACGGTGGACTAAAAGTGGCAAGGACTAAATAAGACTGGTCGCAATGTGGCAAAAATTAATGAAGTGGACTAAAATTGGCAATGCCCCAATAACAGTAGGACCAAAAATGGAAATGGATCCATTTAAAATGATAATCGCAACGCTATCCCACTATATATTAGTTCGCTATTTCTATGTGATATATTAATCTCGTTGATTGTGCGAAGGATGTGGTATCTGTGAGTGAAAACTGTGCATGTTTTTTTGAACACGTGTTAATCGTATTGCAACACAACTATAAAAGAAAATTGCATTTCTTTCTCTAAATTATAACTAAATAGCAATTTAGTCATTAATTTTTTTTAGCGTAAGTATATATAGTTGCAAGTTTTTAACACATTGAGTTACAATTAAGTTATGCTTCAATTGAGGGATATTCACTCTTTATGTTTAAGTAGGTTGAAAAAATAGTTGAATAGGTACTGCATTGTAACAGAGTCAGTAGTACTTAAAATTAAATTATACTTAATATATAGCAATTTATATGGGAATGCTCGTCAAAAATATATAAAACATCACTATTTAATTTATATATAGAGAAATATTTTGTATTGTTTGCTCTCAAAATGTTGAATCTCCAACTCTAAAGGCTCCTTATGCCTGGGCCCTACAAATAAATATTTTGTAATCTAGTGTTAGGGAGTGGGGAGGTGATTAAGGTACAGATGTATATGAGACGTGAGAAAGCTATTGCATCGATCATATGGTTAGGTTAGGTTATATATAATTATGAGGTGTAGACGATAAGAGATGGAGGTTGGAATAACCGAACACGTACTCATCATCATCATCATTATCAATACCGGCCTGATAAGATGGTAATAATGGATGGATGCTTATCCATCCATCTGGTATGGAGTCAAATTAAACACTCATATCTGTGCTTCGTGCTAGATGGAATAAGCTAAGCTACATTATATTGACAATAATATTCCAGAATAAAATGAGCGGTCAATCAAAACTTAAAAAGATTCGATATGATGGGATCAGACGAAAGAGGCGGCGCCACGGTTGTGTCCTGGTATAATCTATGCCCGGCTTTATGCAGTGCTGTGATCGATGAGGGAGATAGCTACCTTAGCTAAGAATAGACGCCCAAATTCCATGGTGGTGTATTAACACAATTAACACTACAAATATATTATTTCTCATCTTCAACTCGGTCTGATAAGATGTATCCATCCCGGCCTGTGCATATATATATATACACACACCCCAGTGACCCCACCACTAATACTAGCATATAATATATAAAATATTAATGCATAGTTTAACCATTAATTTCAAATTTTGAGACTGAAAGATACATTTTTCTTAATTTAATATCAGAGTCAATAACAGATCCACTCATCAAAACCCAATGGGGTAGCTCAAGTGGCAAGTGAGCTATCTTTGTGGGGAAGAATTTTGGGAGAATCCGGGTTCAATTCCCAGAAGTGAGGAGCGAACGTGGGTGGACCCCGGACCGTTAAACTGACGGAAAGAAAGACCCTGTAAATTTACCAAAAAAATCCATTCATCAACATAGCACACCTTTCAGACTAGACTGGCCTGGCTTGAGATTTGAGAACAACAGTACATCATGAAAAGCAAGAAAACATACAAAACAAATTCGGATTATTTATCAATTGTCCTTTATGGATGCATAGGGCTATATGATAAACTAAAACACTGCCATGCACCCTAGCCTGTGACTAAGAGCACCATTATTTGTGGTTTTCTTAGAATTTTAGTATTTTTTGTGGGCCAAGTAAGATGTGGAAGAAAGAGAGTTGTGGAGGGAGAAATTTAAAGTCAGGTAAAATATGATATTTTTGTAGGATCCACCAAAATATTAAAAAAAAAAAAAATTAAAAGCAACCGTTCTAGAGTGGGTGTTGTGGGCAGAAATGCCTGGGCGTAAACCTATTCATTTTTCTTTTTCTTTTTTTTTTCTTTTCAGACACTCAATTTTTTTTACCTTCATTTTTTCCCTGTCTGAAATAACCTGATAAAAACCAAACAAATTATGAGATTGCTATAATTCTTGTTCGGGCTCACTTCCAATTCATGAAAGCATAGAAAGTATATAAATCATGAATAAAAAGGTACATTTTAATATATTAAAGATACATTATTTGTGTACTAAATATTAATTATTTGATAATATATATATACAAAATAATATATTTTTAAATAATAATGTACACAAAATTAAATAATATACATTTAGTACAGAATATACTAAAAATATATCTTTTACTTATGAACCATATATGGTACGGTCCATGGAATAATGATTGCATACTTGCATTCATGAGACCTTCTATTTAGATCTGCGAACGAAGATGAATGAAACATTATGGAAACCTACCTGTACGTGATCTGCAACATTCAATGGCATAAAATGGGTATTCGGTTAGGAATGGTTGAGTGGAATAATTAATCCCACAGTGATTATTAGTGATATATATATATATATATACACACTCTTCTAGCTATCTGATCTGAGAGACAATATATGTTGGAGCACGTACAGTGTTGGGCGGTGGTGTTGCACTATTGGAGTTTATTCCAACCTAAACCTTTTTATTATTAGGGCTTGAAAAGTTAGATAACTATTAGGATCAAACGTTTATCATTCACGCTAAAAATTATAGTTAGTAGAGAAGATGTAACTTATTAACTTCTTCCATATGTCCATGCAAACATACGGTACAACAGGTTCAATTTTGGATCCAAGCTATCTATCCCTTAAAAGCCAACTTTAAATTCTTCATAAATCACCCAGCATTTCTTCCTTTTTCTATTCTCACCCCAATATTTTCTGATTCACAAAATTAAGACAAAATAGTACGAATTAATGCAAATTTAACCCTCAACTAAACCAAAATCATTATCTAAAAATGTATTAATTACATATCTATCAGCACCCAATAACATTGTTACAAAAACTACATATTTTTTTTGTCGTGAAAAGAGTAACCAAGTGAATAGATCATAATTCTCGTGTGTTGTTTATAACGGACCAACAGACAGCTTTGGCAGGTAGCTCGTAGAGGGCAAAATGGTAATTGGAACCACACATGTATTTATATTCGTTGTGTAGGATGATGAAGTGATCATCACATTCAGTGATCCCAAGAGTTAACCCAAACACTTCAAACAAAACTCTGAAATCAATTCAATAATATAATTATATGGGTTCAATGGCTAGTGAGAACTTCAGCATTGAGCTTGACCACCTCAATGCTTCTGCAAATTACGATGGCAGAAGAAAGGAGAGAGCTCAATGGCTTCTTGACTCTCCTCAACCCCCCACTCTATGCCAAGAACTCATCACTTCCCTTAAGGCCACTGTTCTCCCAAATGCAAACACCCTCTCATCTAAAACCCAGAAAACCCCATCTGGGTTTGCTGTTTCTTTCCTTCAAGGCCTGTTCCCAATCCTGAAATGGGGCAGAAACTACAAGGCAACCAAGTTCAAGAAAGATTTAATGGCCGGCCTCACTCTTGCCAGCCTTTGCATTCCCCAGGTAACAATGCACACAGACTGTTTATCCTTCTGTAATGGGAAAATTGTAATTTATGCCCCTACACCACGAGAGGGGCAATATATGTACTGTTTTTTAAAATTGAGGGACAATATTTATACAGCTAATAATTCATAATTAGCATATTATGGAGTGGCATAAATTATGAGTTTCCCTTCTGTAATTCATTGGACAGTCTTTGTTTCTTGGTTTTATCATCTTCTGTGTGGAAACTATGCAGAGTATTGGATATGCTAATCTTGCCAAGCTTGACCCTCAGTATGGGCTGTGTAAGTTGTTTTGGTGCAGAACTGAAACTGAACATTTGTTAACATGTTTTGTTTGCTTAATTATATATATGTTTTTGTTTTTGGTAGATACGAGTGTTGTCCCGCCTTTAATATACGCTTTCATGGGGAGTTCGCGTGAAATAGCCATTGGCCCCGTTGCTGTTGTATCTATGTTGCTGTCTGCAATGGTTTCCAAGGTTGTGGATCCTGCACAGGATCCTATTGCTTACAGAAACATTGTTTTCACTGTCACCTTCTTCGCTGGTATTTTCCAGGCAGTGTTCGGATTGTTCAGGTGATTAATATCCTGTTTTCTTGAAAATTAATGAATGCTTCTCTTTCTCATTGATCCTTGCTTGCCCACAAAAAGCAAATTGAGGATAACTCAGTCAAGATAGCTAAAGATACAAACTTATAACCCCAAGGTCTGACTTTGTATCTTGGTCTTCTTAATTTGAGTCCGTCAACTATGGACAATCTAGATTAATTTACCTCTTTGTGATCCTTTGCCGACTAATTAAGGTCACAAGGCAGGGTGGCACAGTGCACACCCTAAGATAGTGACTGCCGATTTTCTTTGTTACTGGAAAAAAAGGGCGATATTCTCTTGCCACAGGCCCTCATATCCCACCCTGACAGGATAGTGGAGGAATAAATTTGAGTGACTCAGCCGCCATTAGGTGGGAGGACTAGTGTTAGCTCCCACAATGAGCCCACCACATTGGGTCTATCTGGCTTGATCTTGTGTATCCTTATATACAACTTACTACCAAGAACCAACTGAGCTGACCATGCGGGCTGTTTGATTGATCCTAATGTATTTGGTGGTTGTAGGTTGGGGTTTCTTGTGGATTTTCTCTCACACGCTGCCATAGTGGGGTTCATGGCGGGTGCAGCCATTGTAATTGGTCTCCAGCAGCTCAAGGGGCTGCTGGGGATCAACCATTTCACCACCAAGACTGATGTGGTGTCTGTCTTCAAGGCTGTTTTTAATTCATTCCATGAGCCAGTAAGCTTTAATATTTTTGCACAAACTTTACAACACATCTTTAATTTCTTCTGTCATTATTAATGTTTCTGTCTTGTGATGCAGTGGTCTCCTTTCAACTTCCTGATTGGCTGTGCATTCCTAATCTTCATCCTAATCACAAGATTCATTGTAAGTACTAAAGATTGCCATTATTCTACAAACACTAATATATCAGTCTTTCACTGATAGATGCAATTTTTCAACAAATGCAGGGCAGAAGGAACAAGAAAATGTTTTGGTTACCAGCACTTGCTCCTCTTTTATCTGTCATATTATCCACATTGATTGTGTACCTGAGCAAAGCGGACGAACGGGGGGTTAAGATTGTGAAGCATTTCAAAGGGGGACTAAATCCAAGCTCAGTTCATGATCTGCAGTTTAACAGTCCTCATCTTGGGGAATCTGCAAAAATAGGACTAATATGTGCCATCATTGCCCTCACTGTTAGGCTCTATCTTTTTGCATGCATTTCTTCACATTAAAAGTAGTGTGAGAGTGGTCTAAATGTAATAGTTCATCTCATCAGGAAGCGATTTCTGTTGGCCGATCATTCGCTTCAATTAAAGGCTACCAGCTTGATGGCAACAAGGAAATGCTAGCCATAGGGTTCATGAACATCATTGGATCTTTAACTTCTTGCTATGCTGCCACAGGTAAGTACTATTGACTCTGTTACAATGTAGTATCTGTTCATAACTACTTTCTCAACCTACTGAAGCACAAAGAGTCAATATCACATCCACTGAGGCTCGAACCCATCAGGTGCCACTGGACCGCAAGGTCTTGGCAAGATAAGCAACCTTAATCACATCAAATTGGAGAAAAAACATATATATGTTTCTGCAGATCCTTAATTAACTGATGCCAATGGATAATTTCAGGTTCATTTTCAAGAACAGCTGTGAATTTCAGTGCAGGCTGCGAAACCGTCGTCTCAAACATAGTCATGGCAGTGACAGTGCTGATCTCCCTGGAACTGCTGACCAAATTCATGTACTACACTCCCTTAGCCATCCTTGCCTCCATTATCCTGTCTGCACTCCCAGGCCTAATCGATCTTCGGGGCGCTTACCATATCTGGAAGGTGGACAAGATGGACTTCCTTGTCTGCACTGGTGCCTTCCTTGGAGTGCTGTTTGGATCAGTGGAAATCGGGCTTCTTGTCGCGGTAACCCCTTTCGCGTCTCGAGCTTAATTAACTCCACAACCTGCAGGCATAAATCTTGGCCATGAATGACAGTCTGTTATTACATATGTATGCTGCAGGTTGGGGTTTCATTTGTTAAGGTTGTTGTGGATGTGATTCGACCTAGTATACAAGTACTAGGAAGGCTTCCTGGGACAGAAATCTTTTGTGAGAGAGCTCAGTTCCCAGCTGCAACTGCAATTCCAGGCATCTTTATTGTCAGAATCAATTCCGGGTCTATATGTTTTGCCAATGCTAACTTCATTGTAGAAAAGTAAGATTCCTAGATGAGAAAATTGGGTAGATTATTTGATTAGTGATTACTCCATTGCAGTTAATAAGTATGTGTTTGTTACAGGACCCTGAGATGGGTAGCAGCAGCTAATGACATTGAAAAAAACAGCTTGGAGAGGGTTCGTGTTGTGGTCTTGGACATGTCCAGTAAGTAAAAGATAATGTTAAGTTAACTTAATCAATTTACAAGTGATTGGTGAGTTATTTGGTGTCACATTGCAGATGTGACCAACATTGACACCTCGGGTATCATAGCCTTAGAAGAGCTGCATAAGAATTTTGTTTCGCAAGGGACCCAGGTGAGCGAATATCATTTAGACAACCTCAATTAAATTGTTTAAATTGATAATCACAATGTTATTATTGACTTGTTCAGACAACTTAGGTTGATTTATCACCCTATCTGATGTCATTTGTTAATAAAACTTAAAACTTGATCGTCTTGACAAATTAAAAGATCAGATATTGAAATGCAGTTAGCAATGGCGAATCCAAGGTGGAAGGTGATAGAGAAACTGAAGGCGGCGGAATTTGTGAACAAAGTTGGAGGAGGGTGGGTTTTCCTCACGGTGGCGGATGCGGTGGAGGCTTGCCTTCATCTCAAAATGCTTGCTTTCACCAATCGTTGATGTCATGCCTTTATGCCACTATATTATATTGCTGTTGGCTTTCTATTATTGTCCGGATTTTGCAGTAATTTATTTAAGTATATAGTTTTGTTGCACTTAATTATATGATTGCCAATAAATGATGTAATTGTGAGATTTTAATCTTTGCTATCAAAGTAAAGATTAATATTTATCTTCTCCCGGTCAGCTGTCTCATCTAATAAAGGTGTCTACAATTCAGCGAGAAATTAGTCATTATGTTTGACAATAGAAACCTTGGGTACACCAAAAAAAAATATTTATCTGCTCCATAACTTAGGGTTTCAAATTTGACAAAGCATTACACTTTTAAACCTATTTAAGTTTATTAATAATTACGGAGTATAATTTATTATCAAATTATATTGATAACTTTAAATAATTGAAATCAAAATCATGTAATAGTTACGATATCTTGTGACGAAAGGTGACCGGTTGAACTATTCAGGCGGGCAACAATCCTACAATTCTACAAATAACTTAGAGGATCACATTTAAATCATAATTTATTTATTAAAAATAGATATTATTATCACAATTTTATTATTAGTATTCAAAGAATAAACAGGAATAGAATCTGTGTTGTCCGTTCACACGTCACAGTATCATTCAACGGTTTCTTCCGCGATTAAATTCCCAGAAGGCGTTAAATAAAGAGCCGACTCGCACGCGGGCTAACAACTGTTCGGAGACAAGAAGAGAATGGGGGCCGAAGCAGAAGACCATCAACAAGCCAAACGCAACGCGGAACCAGTTCTAAATCCGGATCCGAACCCCAATCGCATTACGCCCGATCAGTTCCTCTCTTGGAAACGCCAAAAGGTCTACACTTTCTTGCTTTTCAATTTTTGATTCAACACAAAGAAACTCTAGGGTTTTTTTTTCCCATATTGGTGCGTGAATTTAGTGGGTTCTAATTCAACTCACACTGGTGTAGCAATCTGGAGATTATTCTTTTAAATCCCGATGTTGTTTCTTAGCCGATTTTGGAAGTAGTAACATGTTGTTCAGGGAAATTGCGACTATGTTGAAACGGCTATCAACTGTTTGATGAATTGACGGTGCTCCTAAGAATTAAATTGTGAATTGTACGCTAATAAACTAGAATAGACAAGTGCACAAATTTTGGTTTGAGCAACACATACCTTCTTCATGTGGATGTTAACTCCGTAACAGACTCTGGACTTGAGTTCCTTTCTGTTGCCAGAGTTTTGTGGTTGGATCTCTTCTGTCTTCTGAAATTTGCTTATGAAAACTGTTCATATTTGTTTCTTTCCTCTCTTCCTTAAGCGTAAAAGCTGTGTTTTTCTTTACACTTTCTGCTGTTATGGTGTGATTTAGGATGCTGATGCTTCAACCAGAAAGGCCGAAGCTGCGCAGAAGAGAGCAGAGGATATAGCTGCAGGAGTAGTGCAAATGAATGGCCGGGAGCTTTTCTTGCATCAACCCTGGGTCTTTGACAATGATCTTTACTGACATGTTTTTGTTGGTTTCAGAATGTTACAAACATTGTTTCTCATGTTGAAGTTTTCTCCTATGTAAGAAATGCTACCTGAATCTGACTTTCATTAATTGTTACTGAACCCCCACAATGATTCTACATTCTACTCAAAGAAATGAATAAACTTAGATATTATGGAAATGCAAGATTGCAAGACATGAAACAACACGGGAGGCTTCACTAAAGAAACTGTGAGTGAATTTACAGATAAATACACCAGCACAGAGATATCAAACCAGGTAACATAACCATACAAATGATTGTAGTAGCATAAGCAGAATCAGAGTACAATGCTGACAGTGAATGGTACAAGGTGATGCTGCAGATGGTCTTGGAGGAGCCCTACCAGCGAGGGCAGGGGCGACTGCATGACCGTTGGGGGTTCTCTGCTGCTCGTTTGTTGGCAATGGACTTGCTGATAAACCGCTTGGGGTAGGCGTTACAGGAACCTTGTCATTATCATCCAAATCCTTGCCTGCCAAATACAAAGAGACATGTTACGATATTTCTTTCTCTGGAAAACAAACTTGCTATCAGTATTTACTTACAATTAGAAGCAGACCAACCCAACTTCAACTTCTCCCAATCAAATACCATTCGGTATCCAGTCATAAAGTTTTCTGCAAAGCATATATGTGATTAAGAAACATAGATCATCAGAGCAAGTTTAATAGAAAAATAGAAATTCGGCTAGAGCTACTCACGTCCAATTAATCCATACATTCCTTCAATTGGTAGTACACCTAAACAGTAATATTGGACTCCCTGGCCAAAAACCTCTACTTGTGAGAAATCCTTCTCATCAAATATTATAAATGAAATGACAGAAGAATAAACAAGATGACTGCTATACAAAATAATTTTACAACTCTCAATATATTCTTTTCTCACTTGTATATAAATGGAGAAAATGGAACTCTATAAATGCAGGGTATGGAGTTAAGTATATGAACTTGACTTTTCATCAATGAGAATGTTACATAAAACAGGATAATGAAACATAATCAGATTCACAGGGACAGGCAACCGCATAATTCTGTCCTCTGAGATTGCTCCAGTTACATATTGCTTGTCCTTAGAAAAAAGTCTTACAAAAATTTATATCTCCACCAATGGCAGATGGTGGCATAAGAGATTGAAAACTGACCTGATAGTTGAGAATAGGAAACATGGGATTCTGAATCACAAAACTCTGGTTGGCAGAAAGAATGAGCTTCATACTGGGAATATTTGGTAAACCTTGTGAACTGCATTTGAAAGAATATATTAACACAAGCATTATAGAAATGAATTAAGACCAAGAAGTTTTCGAATACACAACATTACCGAGCCTTGTAGCAGTAGTGAAAGACATCTACACTAGACCTCGTAGCATTCATTAGTTCATCAAACTACAATAAAGGAGATGGATGTAGTTGAGTTATGATAAGGAATTGAGAATCAAAATAGAACCAATCCAGGTTGTTTTAAACTAATACATTAGGAGTGTAAGAGCATATAACCTTATTAACAACTTTCTTATAGGTCTCATAAGGTAGGAGAGTGAAAGATGAACCACTATCAACTTGTGCTCGAAATCCAGACTGCTTTAAACAGGAACTCTCAACGCAATAATGTTCCACCTCCACAATGTATTTGTTACTGAAGAAATAAATTGCAAGACATTCAGGCAAATAAAAGGGTTTAAAAGAACTTTTTCAATTTGAAAAGTCACATAGTATGAAAGAATGCAGGAATGACATACTAATTCCCTTCAAGTGGCAAAAAGGGGGTAAATCTTTGATTTCCAGGTCCTTGATCACCAAAGAAAATTCTCCCAGAATGGCTCTTGTCAAAACATAAAGAGAATGAATGTGGAACCAATCCAGAATTTGCAAGCAGGCTTGGAACGGAGATTTTTCCAGGTCCTAATCCCAAAACACCATCTGGAGCAGCTCCATCCAAATAGCTACCACTCTGTTTGCTTCCACAGCTGCAATTAAATATTAAGAAATTATAAATGCTCTTCATCAATTGATGTCTAGTGCAAATCAAATTGGTCAGGTACAAACAAAATCATCACATACCCTATTATGATTGGTGCCAGGGCAGAGTCTTGATGCGAATGTTCACCAGATAAGATCAAATGCAACTGATCCTCAAAAAGAAATCCTGAACTTGATGTATTTTCTGACAAGTAGTCAACCATGTATGGGCAGTGCTCCTTAGGACTTTTGCAGTCAGGACCAAGATCACATAATTGATGGCTGCAAGGAAGTTGCTTGCTGGTGCTAGATCGGGCTGGACTATACTCGTTCAGATCTCTATCCTGCATAATAGATGCCCCAAACAGGAGGGAGCACCTGCCAATCAATCACTGGAGAATTAACTGCTAAACCTGTTTTTCAATTTGTTTTGAACTATCACTACTAGACTTACTTGAAGGAATTATATCTTGAACTCACTTGTTCATACATACTAACAAGGCCAAACAAGTGACTAATATTTTGAAATTTGGAATCTTTCAATCAGTAATAGTTGTAATGTAGCTCATAATTCATATGCTTCTATTACCAAAAAAAATGTATTATCCAGATGTAATATCCTTCAATATTGGATTAAAGCATCAAATCATAAAATTGACATTTAAACTGAGATGCATGAGTATCAGAACTTATCATAAGGATTAAAAAGAATGTACAGTCTGATGCATATGCAGACCAGTAGCCTACCAAGACAGTGTAGTAGCTTGAGGACAATGGAGCACACTGTACACAATCACAAGGAACCCAAAGCAAATCACTTCCAGTATCTAACGCAACAAGAAACGAAACATTTGGTGTCCCAATATCAATCCATGCATAATGCAACCTGCCCAAAGGGAAAACCAAGTAAACAAAGTTGAAACTGTAAAGATGGTAGTCTCTGGTAAAGACATACCAATATTTTCATGCACCCTTCATGATCAGGGACCTTATTGGAGAATTTAGAGAACCTATGATAAAGAATAATAGCAAGAGCGCAAGACATCTTAATTCAGAATATTGCAATTCCTTGCCACTTTAAAGTGTGAAATCCTGATGAAGCAAATGTTCATAATTATTGAACTACAAACAAGAATCTGACCCAGCACAGATATTGGTGATATTAATCTATGGCTCATGCCTTTCAATAAACAAATGCAAAAATAAATATTCTGTAATTTGAAAAAAATAAATAAATAAATAAACCATTAGAAAGTTTTTGTTTTAAATGCAGCAATTACACAAAGTATCCACCTTGTAGTACTTTGTGAGGGGAAATGTTGTAGAAAGCATACAGTAGAATCAGGAGTAAGGGAACAAAAAAAAAGGCTACCAAGTTTTTCTGCCCCTTCTTTGCTACAAAATCACAGGACATGCATGATGCATCTAAATGACTAAATTGCACACAACAGCAGAAATGGTAATACACTAATGGATCAAGTTCCTAAAACTCCAGAAAATCCTTGAAAACAATGTTAGATGTTTTAGTCGTTCAACATTAAAGTAGTAATTGAGTGAGAGGGAAATCAACACTAAACCTACTAGTCAACAGAAGGTGAAGTAGTTACAAAGGGGAATTAACAAAGGGAAGACACCAGAAACTCAATGTTACTCTTCCAAGTTAATTTCACATTGCTTCCACTCCACCTTACAATTATATAGCAATTTCAAATATTAGTTATATTAATTGTAAAGGCTTCAGAAAATGGTTTCACCGTTTAACCTCAAAATTACTGCCATATGCAACTTTTGAGTTCACAGTAGCCTACATGGATGTGCACAAATGCACAATAAACTGCAAATACTAGATAAGAGTCTATTGAAAATTAAATACTAGATAATAGATACCTCAAAATATTCTACGAAATTGGGCATTTAGTAAGTCAAATATTCTTTCACCTGATTTAGGATGGGAATGCGACTACATGAGTCCTGGAATACTCTCCAAAAGTTAGTTTCTCTTTTCTTTTCTTTTTTTTACTATTTGTTTCAAACTCAAAAGAAATCTTTTTAAAATATCAAAATATATTTTTCAAAAAATAAAAATAAATAAAAGAACAGCTGAGGAGCTATGAAAATTTTAGTTTTCAGCTCCAGATTTCTGAAAATGAAAGCGACTGAAATTCCTCTTCAGTACTAACCAGCTCCAGTCATTGCCGTAGTCAAAGGTCTGGCTTCCTTCAGAAGGAACAAGGAGCTGTTTCTGAGAGCCAAGCCTCAGCCTCTGGTGCTTAAAGTCGCTGCTGAGGAGCAACCTCGCTCGCTCCACGCTGTCTCGCTCCGGCCACGGCCCTTGTCTCCCCTTCGCCGCCCAAACGGAACCCGCTTCGTCGGAGAACCTGTGAATCAGCCGGAAGGAGAAGGTCGCTCCCGCGCAGACCTCAATGCAGATTAGCACCGCCGCTAGTGTGAACAGAATCGCCGCAACCTCGGTCCTCATTGCGAGGCAAAAAGCAGATTGTCGAGAGCGAACCCTAGGTATTGAGCTCAAGAATAAGAGCGCAGAATCACTTAGTCAGAGAGTTTTGAGAAACGATTTCTACTTTGCAGAGAGTGGGAAGTGAAATCTCCATTGCAGAAAGTGATTATCAAGGATTTCCTTCTCTTTTTTATGTTTTGTTTATTTCAACCTGTTGCTATTTTAGCAATTTCTTCAATTTCTAGCATTGCGTTTATGTTTGCATATACTCCGTACTTTCTCTTTCTCGTTACCAGATAAGTAAAAATAGTGTCCCGTTACTTGTCCATAACGTGACATTTAACTTACCTTCAATAGTTCAATACGACTCCAATTGTTCGACTTTATCTTTTCTACTTGCTCCGTATTATTTATCAGTCAAATTAATTTTTTTTTCTTATTTTCATTTGTATTTACTTATAATTTTTAAATTTATTTTGTGTGTTTAATAATATTTTAAATGTAATTCTTAAATATATAAATTTTGCATATTAATTCTAAACTGAATATTATGAAAAATTAAATTGTAAATAAATTCATTCCAGCATCGTTAAAATGAGACGAATGGAGTACTTTTTTCAAATATATATTTATTTAAATTTAGAAGATCATATTTTATTTAAAATAATGTAATTTGTACTAAATATTAGTGTTGCAAAAATCTCGCTTAAGCGCCAATGCCTAGCGTATCAAAATAATTTGTGGTCTAGGCGGCCTGGAGGCTAGGTGGACGATTAGGCCACCTAAGCCTCGCCGCCTAGGCCGCTTAGGCATTGACTGCCTAGGTCTCTTAGATCTCTTACGCACCGACTATGCCGCTTAGTCAGCCGATTAGGTATTGTTTAAAAAAAAAAATTATTTCACTCAAAATGACATCGTTTTGAACGAAATAATCATACATTATTCAAACTTTAGATGTTTTTTAGGTTAATGTTTAATATTTTAGTATTAACTATTAAAGTATTAAATAATTTAATTTATAATTATTAGTCTTGAAATTTTTTTAAAATTTTAAACAAATTTTTTAAAAATACAAAATACACGGGCATCTACTAGGCGCCCCCCAGACGCTCAAGGAGCACCTATCCTAGGTAGCTAGTAGACGCTCATGTGTACTTTTTATTTTTTATTTTTAAAATTTTGTTTACAATTTTTAAAATTTTTAAGACTAAATTTTATAAATTTTATATTTTTTCATTATTCAATTATTTTAATTATAAAATATGAATAAAGACCAAATAAGCTACGGAGTATTAAATTACCCATGAAACTACAATTAGGTAATTCAACTTAAAAACATTACAATTGTGTCTCTCACCAGTCTAAAGTCATTTAATTAAACTTAAAGTGATTTGTAATATATGTCATTGCCTGACGTAGCGATAAACTTTTTTAAAATTATTTTAAATGTATTTTAATAATTTTAAATAAATTAAAAAAATAAAAACAAAAAACAAAAAACAAAAAACAAAAAACAAAACCCTTCGCGTCCAGTCGGAAATGAACCTAAGGGAGAAGAGTTTTTTTTTTTTTTCATTATTTTAAATAATTTTGTAAGAGGTTACATCCACGTTAATTAATTGATGGTACAACATGTCATTTTAGATTTAATTGCATAATTGTAGATGGTTATTGAACTATAAATTGTACTTTTTTATTTATTTATTTATCAAATTGTAATTTCGTATGTATTTCAAAAACTTATTTTAAACTTAGTCTTTTCTCTCTCTTTTTTTTTTTTTTTAATTTTGTTTGGAAAAATTTAAAACTTAGTATGGTGACATTTTATTTTCACTTCAATTGTTAAATTAGTCTCTCCACAAACTAAGAAATAATAATTATCAATGGAACTTATAAGGGGTACACAAATAGCTGTAAAATGCTACTTAAACTCACCAAAGTTAAGAACATATCTTGTTATTGACTGGTTTAAAAATATATTTCAACCCTCAATAAATTTTTAATGTGATTTATCATTCTCGTACACACATTTGAATAATGATGGTGAGTTTTCTCATCATAAAAAAAAAAAAAAACAATTATTGTAATACACTTCAAGCCTAAACATTTTATAATAACAATAAGTGATATGAAATACCAAAATACATTGCAATTGGACAAATTTCAAGGATGTGAGTAGTCTAACCCGATTATATGTTCACATGTTATTATTAAAAAAATGGATAAGGGTCAAATTCAATTGGACATATGAACATAGAGAGAGAAAAAAATGCATATAACCTCATTTGACATGTTATTACATGTAACTTTCAAGTTAAAATTACAGTGATTGAAATGTCACATCAATATGTTCCGATAACTTTGATGTCCAATTCACATAATAATAATAACAATAATTAAAAAATAAAATTATTAGTTATTATTATTATTATAAATTTTTAAATATTTTTTTAAAAAATATTGTGTGGTGAGCTTTTTTTTAATACAAAATTAATATTTTAATATTATTATTATTATTATTATTATTATTATTATTATGATGTGAATTGGACATCTAAGTCATCAACATATATTTATATAGCATTTTAAATTTTCAATCACTTTTAACTTGAAAGTTACATGCAATAACAGGTTAAATAGGATTATTTACACTTTTTTGATTTTTTATAAGTTTAGGTATCCAATTGAAACTATTTATAATAGGAATAAGGGTCAAATAGGCCACCGAACTACACACGAAGTTGCAATTAGGCCATCGAACTCAAAAACAATGTAATTGAATCCCTGAACTACACAAATTCATGCAAATTAACTCAAAATGACTTGTTTGACTTGATCTCCCGCTTACCAACTTTTAAAATAATGACACGTTTTTCATCATATTTTATTTGAAATCGACTATGATTATAAAAAATAAATTAATAATTAAATGAATTAAGACGTGATTGTACAGGACTACAGATGGTTGAATTTTATTCTCCCACGAGGCAATGCATAAAGTGATAAAGATAGTTCAATAGTAGTGATGGTCATGGATCACTATATATGTGACAACTGCCACAAGAATCATTATTGTATTGCAAATAATCATTATGGATGGACCCACTATAAAACAAAAATAATACAATGAACTTATAGCTTAATAACACCTCTATAAAATTGAGTTTAAATTGCAATAATGTAAATAAATTATTCCGTATAAAGATATGAAAATAAGACTTATCTATAAAAAAAAAAAAACGGTCAACCCCGTTTCACATTAACGGAAAGGAATGACATTGCAATGCAATAATCTCATTTGTCTCGATTGGACATCAAACATTCAGACCCCAAAACCCTACCGCTATCTGATCGATAGTCGCATATTCGTCATCATCGGATTCATCGACAATGGTGACCTCCGGCAAGAAGACGGTGAGCTCAATCTCTTTGTTTATCACACCTATCCAAACCCCCCCCCCCCCTCTCTCTCTCTTATTCTGTATATGACATTTTTCTCGAATGTAATTAATGGGAAATTTGCAGAAGAAGACCCACGAGAGCATAAACAATAGGCTGGCTTTGGTGATGAATACGCCCTTTCTTGTTCCTTTTGTTGATTTTTGTATTCTGAAAATGGTAACCTTTTTTCCTCGTTGATATTTTGGAATTAGTAAGAGAAAATGAAAAATTTCATGCAAGCTGATACTGATTTCCAATGACTGTCCACCATCGAGGAAGTCTGAGATCGAGTATTATACCATGCTTGCCAGGGTTGGGGTTCATCATTATAATTGAAGTGAGTTGCTGATCATTACCTTATGTTAACTGGAATTTGGGTGATGAATCGTGGATGGTTATTCTTGCCCTCTGTAATGTATGCAATGGTAAGCAGGATGGGGGCTATAATGCTGACATAAAATTTCTAATATCTACTAATTTCTTTATACTTGAGCTTTGATAAAGATCAGCACTTGTAATGTGCTGCCTATGTTTAAATCTGAAGTTTATTGGGTTTTGTTGAATTAGTAGCATTAAAAGAACTTGATTCTGGTTGGATAAGTAGTTTGTGAACCCACATCTTTGCTTAGTGGATGCTTTCTGGAATAAGCATCCTTTTTAAATATATATATAGGGGAATAGGGGAATAGGGGAATGTAAAGGCAAATACTATAGAAATCTGGGCATAATCCACAACATCAGCAAAAAGAGTCAGGCTTAAACCCTTTGGTGGTCTCTCGAGGATTAGTAAGCATAAGCGAGAATGGTAATTGTGTATTGCCATCCAGTCTGCATAGAAGGAATAAGCGTTTTTTTTTTTTTTTTAAATAAGCATTCTTTTTGCTTATTGGTATTTGGACAATTTGTTGTTGAAAAGGCTTTAATGCTGGGTATTTATGCTCTCTACTTCATTATTGTGTCTTTCGCATGTTGCAACTGGTATATTACCCTGCATTCCTTGTGTCCTCGTGTTGTTTATATGTGCAGACAATGTTGATCTGGGGACAGCTTGTGGCAAATATTTCCGGGTCTCTTGTCTTAGCATTATTGATCCAGGTAACTCTTTTAGGAAGCCTCATTTGTTGTAATCTAGTACCATTTCTTAGCTATGCAAAAACAGTCTCTCATAATAGTATTAGATGTGCTTATCAATACTGCCATTGATGTTTCAGGTGATTCTGATATCATCAAGCCTCTTCCTGGAGAGCAGTAAGAGCTTAGTGTCAATGAGCTACTGGAATTGTGTTTTATCCAGGATTATATTAAATCATTTATGGTGTTGACTGTTGAGAATTTTGTGATAGAGCCCTTCTTTTTGCCTTTTTATTTGAGATCACTATAGATGAGCAGGGGAGGATTTTTTTTTTTTTTTTTTTTTTTTTTTTTTNTTTTTTTTTTTTTTTTTTTTTTTTTTTTTGTGACAGGATAATAGCTCAATCATTATAAGTATGTTTTCCATTTGCTCTTTTGTTCTAAGTAAAGTATAGGATACTCATAAACCTATACTTAACTAATCCACAATAAATAAGTCTTGTTTAAGACCATATCACCTGAAATGTATAATAAATTTCAGACTATCTAACATATAATAAGTTTTGTTTTAGACTGTCTCACGTAAAATATATATACATTTAACAATCTAACACTTGGGAGGTCCATTGCTGCATATACAAGGGTTTAAATTTTTGGTAAACTCTATTTGGTTAATAGGATATAGATGTGTAGATATATATATAAAGGGTTTGAGTTCTTGAGTCTAGACTTCGGTTCGAACTCTTGACCCAATTTATAGAATAGCTTTCCGAGTCTTGACTTTGAGTTTGACTTTTTGACTTAGGTTCGAACTCGGACCTAGTTAATAGGATAAAGATAAGATGTATAGATAAATGGAGTGGAGTTGGGAAACGGATAAATTAGTGTTAGTGTATATTACGTAGTTAAGTTGGAAAATGTGGGCATATATATCTGGCACATTAAATATTTGGCCTAATCTACCGGGTGAAAAATGAATGAACAAAATCCCAATTCCCAAACGTTCATCCAAAAGAGAATTCACCCAATCCCAGGGGATTGTATGAGCTTACACTTAGCTGGCACTGTCACTCTTAGCCCTTTCAGTTCCCTTTCTTCAATATATTCTTCTCCCCTCGGTTTCTCCATACGTTTTACCTATTAAAACCCTTTTCTTCTTCTTCTTCCACATATGCTCATGCCATGCAAACACCTATACCCTATTACCTATAAAATTTTTCACTTTCTTGGCTCTATCCTTGAATTTCACCGTCTATAAATCCAGATTTTGTGAATGCATTGTGTTGAGTTGGGTGAATACGTTGGTGTGGAGAGCTGTTTTGACTCGGTTGGGGCGGATATGGAATCGGGATTAATGAGTCGCCGAGTTCATCGTGGCGAGGGGAGGAGGGAGAAGGGAGCGATGAAAGCGAAGGAGTTTCCGCCGCCGTTACCTTGGCTAGCCAGGACGGGGAACTCGCCGGCGTCGAGAATGCCGTGGATTTTGAAGCGGCGTTATACGGAGGACGGAAGGCTGATCATTACTGGAGAGAAAACCGAGCGGCACGAGTACTTTGAGGCGCACCGCTCCGACGGTCGCCTCCGCCTCCGCCTCGTGCCGATGGACGTCGTCGTCGGCGGAGAACCGTTTGCGAACGATCCGGATGAGGGCGCGGAGGAGGAGGAGGGAGAAATGCACGGTGGCGATCATCATCAAATCGATGGCGATGGCGATGTTGCAGTTTGTGACGGCAGCGATGCGGGCGGAGGCGATGATCCGACCGCCGCCGCATTGGAGGATCCTCGATCGGCCACGGCGAACGCCGGCTCACTGATAACTGACGCCTGCGGCGGCGGTGGGAACAAGTGTTCAAATTCGTTTATTTTTAGCCTGGCGGTGACCGCTATCCCTCCAGTCCATACGTAACCGAATCAGAAAAATATTAAAAATTCCAAAAAAAAAAAAGAAAAGATAGATAAGAGTTGGTTATTTTGATTTGAAATTTTGATGTATATTCATTTTTGGTTGAGTTTCATTGAATCTTTTGATGCGGCCTTCATCTTCTCGTATTCATTCAATCATCCATAACAGCCAGAAACTCATCAACTCTTCTGTTTCTGGCATGCATATCGAGAAATCAATATGGGCGGCGCCCTGCCAAACTGAACGCCGTTACAACTCTACAGCCAAGCCCATACAGCTAACTTGGGCCAGTACAGAGCCCAACAACTCCACCTGAGTCATGGGCTGCCTCTGCTTATGATTTCTGATTCTAAACTATATCCCATTAACAAAAGTACAGAACACTAATTTGTTAGTTAATTATGGGGGAAATGACATTTTATGACTAAATTGTTGTTTCAGTCTTTCATTTATTTGAAATGTAGATTTAGACTTTTAATTATTACCAAAGTGGTGAATTTAATTTTTCTTAATAAAGGATTAAGTCTACTACTCAAATGGATGGTTGTTAGAGGATCAAATTCTAGTGATGGATAAAGTATAAAAGTGTATGAATTTGAGTTGGAAAGGTAAAAGGATGTGAGTTTGTATTAGTATATAAAATTTTTTTTGGAGGGGTTTGATTTGTGTAGCATAGATGGTCTCTTTCGTGTGTAAGGTGTAAAATGAGTCTGAAAAGTTAAATGCCATTAGTGTTAATAAATTATATTTTTTCCTCTCCATGAAAAACTCTTCTTTTGATGCTACAACACTCCTAAAACTCTTCTTTTAACTTTTAAGGAGAATGTATCTTGCACACGACTTTAATTTTTGTTATATACAATTGTTTAGATTATTTCTTAAAATTAAATCTTGTTATTTTGTTTTATGTTTTGATTTATCATATTTATCCGAGTCTATCATCTAGGTAGCAAGGAAGCATGCCATGAAATATGAAAACAAAAAGTGAATTTTTTTTTTTTAAAATAAAGGATATAAAATGTGTGAGAATTGTGAAAATATTAAAGATATAAAGAGTACATACTAATTGGGGTCCTTGACTATTGCAATTTACTTTAAAAGGCCATATGTTTAATTTTTTGCTTGAAAATACGATTTTGCCCATGGATTTGATGGACAACTAACGACAAACCTAATAGAGGGCCTAACAAGGTAACATTTTAGTAGTTGATGGACTAAATTGAACAAAAAATTTAAACATATGACATTTTTTAGTGAATCACAATAATCGAGGGACCCCAACTGGTAGTAACTTAATTCGAAAGGATAATACTTAAAGGGTCGTCTTAAATAACTAAATTTAGTAATTTTAAAAATCAAAGGACTAGTTTTCAAAAAAAAAATAAAAATCAAAGGACTAAAATTGAGATTGAGTATTAGTCAAAGGATTAAGTTCGGACTTAACTCCTTAATAAAGGACTAAACCTACACCACAAATAAGTGAGGGGCTAAATCTATATTTTACTCATAATTATGGGAGTGACATTTTCTCTTAATTATGTGATCAACTTATTGAGATTACAATCCATAATATTCCAATTATGTGAAAAGACTATTATATTTGCTCATACTATCATTAATTTGATCCTTTCAAAAAAAATTATTAATTTAATTGCATCAACTTACTTTGACCACATAATATTATTCAGATTATACTCGAGCATAACGACATTTTTTGGATGAAACATCATCATCAATACAAATTGACATTTTTTTTGTGTACCCCACAAAACAAAAAAAAAATTATGTGATGAAGAAGCAACCCAAATACCTAAGTGAATCTCATGGGTGTTGGGGGATTATAATTGCTAATGATTTATTGACTTGCTAATTAATCACTTCATCATCCAGCTGTTACTAAGAAAATTTGATCATCACTTTTCTCTGTTTCTTTTTTATTAGTCAAAAAGATATGCTCTAATAGAATCTCACACACATTTCCATCTGTTGGAACAACTTTCTTCATTTATTTTCTTCCAATTTTCTTAGAAGAATAGAATATAAATGCAACAACTAATAATATGGAAGGGAGTGGGTTCGAGTCTTAGCAAAGGCGATATTGATTCTCTGTGCTTCAGTAGGTTGAGAAAGTAGTTATGAACAAAAATTATGATAATTTTTTTAATATAGCATTCAATATTCCCATCACTATAAGACTTATTTGAATTCAAATAAAGCGATCCACCACTATAAGACTAATTCAAGTTCAAATAGAGCGACTGAGTTTACCAACCTTCATAAATTACTGTATTAAATTATTATAATATTTCAAAAGTACACTTGCAATATATTCTTGAAGTTTACCTTTTGAAATATTAATCCTCTCTAAAGGGAAAATGCCGTATGCAGCCAATGGAGGTACATCGCAATGCCACATATAGTACATTCTATATTCATTTATCTCTATTTTATGTTTTATTTTAATGCTCTTACAATTTCAAATAATAAAATAAATACAACGTACAATATTACAATATAAGATATAGGTGCAATGTCGCAATCAAACAGCAGCTACCATGACCAATATATAACGAAGCAAATATGTTCTCAATAATCTATATTATTGGTTATTGAAATCAAGATTATAAGGGTATTTGCACACGCTTACATAATAATTGCACATTTAATCATATTACATAATTATAGGTAGGAACCCAAACACCTAACCCATTTATTGTTTATAAAAAATGCTTGTTTAGTCTGAGGAAAAGAGGGTGGTGGCTAAAATGAGAGGATGGGCAGATGGAGACCAAATCTTGAAGAGTTTCCGTGTTGAGTTGTTCATCATAACATTTGAAAGTCAAATGCCGCCTTCAATTACCTTGGACGACAGGGAAAACTTGATTACAAAATAGTAGTGGTTGTTGTATCGGGGTATTTAGCGATTAGCGATTAGCGAGTAGTGATTAAATAACTGTATTATTTGTTACTTATTAGTTTATTATATCAATACTATGATTCGTGTGATATATAAGTATATTATTGTGTTTTATTATTATTGTTAGATATTGTTAAAGACTTTATAATTTAATGATATAAATTTACGAGGGTCTGACACTTGTGCTATTTGTTAAAGACTATGGTTCACAGGATGTGCCTTTGTATCGTTATCTCTCTTTTTTGGTATATGGTATGATTTGAACATTACACTATGTGATGCTAATAAAGCAAAACTTATAAATTTATTTTAAGTTATACTTGACTAGTTGATATGTGTCTGGGAGCTGAACCCACATATATCTTCTTTTTTTTTTTTTTTTTGAAAACACCTACATATATCTAAATCTATATAAAAACTAATAAGTGTAAATAAAAGTTATATCCTTCATTTATTTCCGTTTTTTATACATTACTATACAATATTTTGGACAAACATACCCTACCGTTATAAGTTCTGTTATCTTTTCCATTTAGAAAAATATTTTACATTATTATTATTGTTATTATTTACAATAATATAAATATTTAAAATCTAAATAAAAATAAAATTTTAATATAAAGTATTAATATTAAGTATATATTTTTGCGCATTTGGCATAAAAAATATTAGTTATTTAATATTGTTGAATTAATTGAATTAATTGTTGATAGACTTTGCTTGATAAGTTGATATGATGGGGTTCCATCCATGAGGAGCAATATGCAATTAACCACATTTCAAATCCCATACAATTACTCCTACATATTGAACAACTTTTATCCATAAAACTAATAACTATATATTTGCTAAAAAAGACTTCTACATAGTTTGGTATATCCTCATTTCATATATATATATATATTTTACCAAACTTATAAATAGACTATACATGAATAATAACCATCACTTCCTTATTTAATGATATTTGATTGATTCATTTTATATTTGATATATAAATAAGTTTTTGGGACAACAAGAAAATCTATAGCTACCACTCGAAAGTGTGTACTAGGTAAACTTTGCTTTTGAGTAATACTCTACAAACCATACAAGAAAAATAAACAACATTATGAAGACTATGTACGACAAGTTTGATCAAGAAAGTATTAGCAAGAGTAGTTTCTTTTTTTAATGCGGTGTATGGTTGGCTAATTCATTGTAGTTAATGGATAACAGAAAAGTTGTATTGCCATATCAATAGGTACGTATTAAAAGGTAAATGAAGAGGCCAAAGGAAAATATAATATATACTCCTTAATAAGAAAAGTGAATGAGATATGATTTTGACCAAACTTACGTAAGGATACTAATCAATAAAGTTTTATCTGGTCATGTCATATCTATTACGGAGTAGTATTAATTTACGAGAAATTAATAAATATATATTTTTAAAAAACCTAAACCTCATCAATGATGTCACAATAAAAACAAATATGTTAAGAAATAAATTTAAAATGGAATGAAAGAATTTCCATTTTCCAGCAATGAGAATGGAGAAGTTTAGAAGAAGTGAAGGGCTTAAAGCCTAAAAACAGGGAAGGAAGTAAAAACTGTCGTTTTCTGAATCATTTTACATTTTCCACTTCCATGGTTATAGTCCTGGTAATAATAGCCTTGGAAGCTTTCCATTCTGATTCTTCCAATTTATTTCTCTTTCTACACCAAGCAAATTCAAGCACAAAGAAAGGAACATACAAACAACTCTCTCTCTTGTTCTCTCTCTCTCTCTCTCTCCCTCTCTCTCTCTCTCTATCCATACCCACCTCTCTCCCTTGTTTCTTAAAAAATACTCCAAACCCTATGGCTCAGTCAATTTGAGACTTCCTTCCTTGGTTACTGTTATTAAGAAGTTTTCAAATTGATTTTTTTTGTTTTTGTTTTTGTCCAGTGATTTTTCATCTCTGTACTTGAGTATTGATCTGGGGTGTGGATTATTAGGTCATTCTTTGGGTCTAGCGTGAGAGTATGCAGGGTGTGTTTTGAGAAACTTGATCTGGGTCTTTGTTATTTTGTTGGGATTTTGAGTTGTTGATCTGGGCTTGTGTTCATATTGGCTCTATTTTCTTGATTTGGAAGGGGAATAGGATCAAGATTTAGGCTGGTTTCTGAGGGGATTGGTTTGTGTAGTGTATTATGAGAATCTGAAGAGGCGTTTCAATGGCTGTAGCAGAGTTAGTTGAGATCAAATTCAGGCTTGCTGATGGCAGTGATATTGGACCAAACAAGTATAGTCCTAGTAGCACTGTGGGATCCCTCAAAGAGAAGATAATTGCACAATGGCCCAAAGGTTTAAATCCTCTACCTTTGCTGATCTTTTTGTTTTGAGAACTCACCTTTATTGATTGTTTGAATTTCTAGTGGATTCACTTGACAAACTTGAATTACTGGAATTCTTTTGTTACTTTGTGCTTTGTTGTTGTTTGTGTTTTCTGGTGCTCTAGGGCATAATCCTTCTAATTTCATATTCTGCCTTGATTTGGTGGTAAACATAATATTATTGTTGTTGTTGTTATTGTTATTTCTGCTTAAGTATTAAATGCTTTCCTCAAAGGTATTAATGGATGATGTTTCACCTTTGTGCTTGCTCCCATCACTGGAAAACATAATCAATATTTTGTAGCTTAATGCATCATGAGAAACATATTCTCCCTAGGTTGTAAAAGAAACATCGTCATCTATGGGCAACCTATGCTTGTTTACCTCCCGTGATTCTTTGCCGGCTAGGGTCACAAGGCTGGGCTTACCCCTCGTCATAAAAAAAACAATAATAATAATAAAAGAAACATCAGGTAATGGAAGGATTTCTATAGTTCCAGGCTTGAAATCTTACTATAATTTTCAAATGAGTCTTTGTGGTCTAAAGTTGTTATTTTTATCTTTTGTCTTGTTGTTCTTTGGGGGGCCTTGCTTTTCTCTCTTTGTTGGAAAGTGTGTCTTACTTTGAAATTGTTTATAGTTTGTTGAATTGATGACTATGCTCACTTTAGTACTGTCAATTTTGCAGATAAAGAAAATGGACCCAAGACGATCAATGATGTGAAGCTTATTAATGCTGGAAAGATACTGGAAAACAACAGAACGCTATCTGAATCTAGACTTCCAGTCGCTGAAGTTGCAGGAGCTGTCATCACTATGCATGTTGTCGTGCGTCCTCCCATGGTGGACAAAAACAATGGTAATTTTAAAATGGACTATAAACTTAAAGATACTGAACGTGTTTGACTGTTTTTTCCTGCTTTCTTATCTTATTTAAAGTATTGGTTCAAGGAGAGGGTTTGTGGGGAATAGTTGCTTCCCTAAATAGAAGCATTATATAGCTTTTACGTTCTTTGATACGAGAAAAGGGGAAGGAAGAAAAAGAATTGTACACTTTATCTAGAGTTGAAAATAACGAGGCCGAGTTTAATTTCTCATGTTCTTTTCCTCCTTACCAATTTGAGGTTTATAGACCATTACCATGATACCATCTTCTATTTTCTGTGCCCCAGCCATTCCACTTTTTTTATATCCTGAACTAAATGAAAGTTTAAGAGTAGGCTATTCCAGAACTTGTTATCCTCTCAGAAATCCGACCTCCTTCACCTACCTTTTGCTATAAAAATATGTCTATCATTCACACATGAGATTTATTTATCCAGGATATACTTATAGTTTGGTGTAGCCTTTCGAGTCCATAAATGTATGGTGCTTTCACATGAATGTGGATCCCCTAGTAAATTATCTAAGGAGAATTGATGCATTTGTAAATACTAAAGTGTGGAGCAATTTGTAAGCATTTATTGCGTTTTGGATTCAAGATGTTAACCAGTTGTTCCAAGTTTCTGAACTCTATCCTAATTAATATTATCTGCTCTCAATTTTAATCATAATATTACTATACCTTTTTAAGTTGATATGTTCTAACAGTGCGAATTTGGATTTGGTTGTTTGTGACAGATAAACTGCACGATGATACCCCAATAAAGGGCGGGTGTTCATGTTCAATCTTGTAACTCATCTGACAGATAACCTAATTCAGCTTCTTCGTCTTCATTCTATCAGTATCAACACAAATTGAAACGGCGTTCCTTGGGATCTAGTATTGTTTAAGTTGTTGTTCCTTGTCATTCTCATCAACACAGGATCTTGCAAATTGCAATTCCCTGGTAAAAGTTGGGAGAAGGCAAGAAAAGTGATATGGTGGATTGCTTGGTAGGAACTTTGAATCAGAAGTTTGAAAACCAACCTTTTCATATTATATATTCTGTGGGCACCAACAATGTAAAAAAACATTATTGTTGAAAAAGATCATAGTTTGGCTTTGGGTTTTAGTTTGGAATTCATTGTTACTGGGTTGTTAAGACAAGGAATGCTATACTCTATGATACTATTGTTTGCTTTACTTATACTCCATACTCCTTTTTTTTTGTTGGGTGAAGAGAAAACCCGGTCAAACCTAAAAGGCCAATTTGGCTGACCGGTGCAAGACCAATAGTCAGCTCTAAATAGGTGACCGATTAAAACTTAAAAGACCAATAGGTAGCTCTTAATAAGAGTTGAATGTGGAACCTTATAATTATAAGCCAACATGGTTGGTGTGGTGGTTCAGCACCTTGTTCCTTAAGCATGAGGTTGGAGTTCGATCGATCTCCACCCAGATGAATGGAGCAAACCATTTGGCCAGTCCCCTACCACTTAGTGTGCTGACAGTTGGGACGGAGGTTAGTCTTCTTGCAGGCGGCTAGAGGGATATCTTGGGAAAAAACCAAAAAAAAAATAAAAATTATAAGCCTACAGTCAAACTAACTTGGCTATATTTTATATTTTTCTTCAATATAAATCTTGTTTAGTTTGTGATTATTTTTGCTATATCTTTAAAAAAAAAAAAAACTACAAGTGTTATTGATGTTAAATCTTATACAAATATATCATATAATGTGGTAGTTTCAAAAAAATAATTTAAAAAAAAAATCATATAATGTGGTTTTCCACACTTGTTACTTTTCTTCAAATGTGCGTGGAAATAAAGGTTAGAAAGGGAGGCCAAGATGATATATATTTGGTTATCAAATATATCTGAAAAGTATTTTGAATTTTGGATATTATCAAACTATTATTAGAAATTTGTTTTTTTTTTCCCAACAGAGATTCAAATTCTTATTTGGTCAAAGCCACATTGCTTGCTTGTACGGAGTAATTTGTAAGATTTGATACAAGTGGTAATACCCAATAGAAACCAAAACTTAGGATTTATTCCATATAGGGGCCATGTTGTTTGGTTAGATAACTTTTCATTTATGAATTATGAATTAGGGAAAATGACATTTTTTTTTCTTGAATTATATTCTTGTAGCATTTTTTTGGTTGAATTATTTATGTATCTCATTTGCCTTTTTAATAATTTTAAAAAGGGGTGATTTTCTTCCCTCCCGATTAAATAGACTTTTGAATTGTTAAAGATAAAGACAAAATTGGCATTTCAAGTCACTTCCCATCACCAAAAAATTATTACTTATACATGAAAATCAAAATAAATGTAAAAACAAACCGACACTATTTTCAAATATTATACTCCGTAATTATAATTTTAAACTAATACTAATAATAGAATTGTCTTTGACCCCTTCCGCTCACCACACTAGTAATAGAATTACAACACAAATTTAGCAATAATGATTATTGTGTTTAAGTCTTAATTCTGTTGATAGTATTAGATTAAAACTATAATTATAATATTTGTAAGCAATGTTTGTTCTTTTTCTATGTTTATTTTGATTCTTACATAGGGGAAAAGTGTCATTTCCTTATGAATTATTACCACAATTTTCAATTGGTTATAAATGTTTCTGATCCAATGTATAAATTATGCTCCACAATTCCAACATATGATCCATAATCATAAATTTTGCAGACAGATTAGACAAAAAGTCGAGAGAAAACTCCAGGTGAGAACTTTGATGCCTATTGCAGACACTCAGCTGGAATGGTAAAGTTTAATTACAAAAATTAACTAGAAAAAAAAAAGGCTACATATTACATATACTTGATGTTACAACAGAAAGGGAGAAGCATAAACCAAAAGAATGCATAGCTACTAGAGACAAATCTACATCATATAATTTAAGCCATTAACAAAATTCAGCAATGATATTTGCTATATACAGAGACTAATAGACCTGAAGCCTGAAGGGAGTTCAGAGCCTTGGAGACATGAATGCAGGTTTAAATTTTGTGAGCAGAACCAAATGAAATGCATTCCATCACATGCTGTGGAAAAAGTAGCTTACTAGGAGGAATTTTCTGCTGGAATGGAGGACGAGGTGCGGTTTATTTGAGTGAGTTTCCTAGACCCCCGGAGATTCTTGAGTGTCATCTTGAGTTTCTGTCTTTCACCTTCAACCTCCGCGAACTGGAGGCTTAGCTGAGAGTATCTGTCGTGCATATCTTTCAGTTCATTCTCCATTGCAGCATGCCTTCCTTTTAGTTCCAACATTTCTTTAATTACTGCATTGATGTCTCTAAAACTCTTGAAAATGGCTTCTTCGTCGCTGTGTTGTTTTAGGAAAGAACTGGAGAGGATAGAGAAAGGAAGAGTTACAAAAAGCATGAAAATATCTTAAAAGAAAACTCAACTTTTCATATTCGCATTTGGTATTATGTTAAGATTGAATTGTGTCTCAGGTTTTATGTCTGACGGTAAGGAATGGTATACCGTTCCATCGATTCTATTTGTAATCGCTTCAGCTTATGATTAAATGAATGAGCTTTTTTTATTTTCAAAAAAAAAAAAAAAAACTGTGATAACCACAAGTTGGCCAGACTAGTGGGAGCAGCCAGTCAGGTATGGGCAATCTAGGTGGTTTACCTCCTTGTGATCCTTTGCCGCTAGGGTCACAAGGCGAGATTTACCCAGTGCATATTCTCGGGTAGTGGTTATGGGTTTCTCTCGTCACTCAAAAATACTTTGATAACAAATTCCAACACTCTTACTTTCTCCTCTCCTTTCCACCATGAGAAAACAGACGGCAAAAGATGAAAAGAGGCTCACTATGTAAGGAAGAAATCTTAGTGCAGTGAAGGGAACAAGATCTCCTCCATATTCTGCACCAGTCAGTTAAGCAACCAAAGTCGAAATACAGTATACTACCTCTGGAAGATGTTTGGTTTGCTCTTTGTCTTCAAAGCTTCAGCAAGCTCAAGCTCCAGTGCCAGAACCCTTTCCAATGCATTACCACCAGTAGCAATTTCATTAAAAAGTGGGAACATGCTTCTAAGATCTTCATTTGTCTTTAAGAAAAAAAGAGTATAAATGATCAGTGGAGATTATATAATACTCCTTAATAAAAAAAAATATAGAAATGGAGCCAACATCAACCTCATCAGCTAGAAGAAAAGAAGAGAATCTATATACCTTCTGTAATTGCACAAGTTCTCTCTGAGAATCTTGAAAATCTGGGTCACAATGATGATCCTTGGGAAAAAGATAGTTTTCATTTTTCATCCTTTCCAACTGCAAGCAACAGGCAAGATTATTTTGATGTTTGTCAAACTTCAGTTGCAAGTATATATATATAAGATGGATTCCTGTCGCCCCCAAGTACAGTAACGCATGTTAGTAAAATACCTCTTCATGTAGGTGCTCCATGCTAGCCCTCAAATTTTGGGTTACAAAATGATTGTTCTTAAAATCAACACTAGCCGATGAAAGTCCTTCAGTAGATAGATGTTGGGAATTCAGTTTCCCCTCAACGGACATAGTACCCTGATAAATAATGGAAAAAATAAAACTCCTCAAAAACCGAAGACTTTTACATGAAAGAATGATATAAGGTAATATTAGAGATACCAACATAGTTTTTCTGCAAACTAGAATGATTAATAGGTGTATAACTCTGTGCAATTACAAACCAGTATATGGGTTTGATATTGTACATAGTGAAAAGAATTTTCAAAGAACACAAAAAGAGGCAGGATTTGGGTAAGACTCTTTTCGTTTATGTTGCTTCTATCTCTTTAAAGTGTCATGCATCTTTCAAGGGAAAAGCTATAAGCATCATCCCATGAAATAGACACGGTATACTTATATGTGAATATTGTGATATCGTGAAAAGCATTGCAATATATCATGGTAGCATCAAGCTATACTCATTAAAAATTACCTCAGCAGTTTGCAATCGGTTTAGCATAGTCAAATCTTCACTTTCACCAGTCAGATTTGAGCATGCATCCTCCAACTTTTCAGGAGAAATCAGATTTTCCTGATGTGAGGAATTAGGAGATGAAGGTTTAGTTGACTCATCAGATCCATGTTTTACTTCTTTATGAGTACTTTGGGACTTGACATTCTCGAGTTGCTGTTTTATCACAGACAATTCTGCTGCAAGTCTAGAACATTCTCCCATACATTCTTGCAAAGAGACTTCAAGCTTTTCCTTTTCTTCCTTGGAACATTCTAAGCTTAGAACTGCACATTCCAGTTCTGTCTTTATTCGATCATGAGCTTTAGTAATTTCACGCTTGTCAGAAAGCACCTCTTGTAGTTCAGATTCCAAACCCAAGAGCTTGAGAGCTAGTTCCTCATTTCTTTTAGAGTGTAAAGCGTCAGATCTCTTCCTACTTTCAGTTTCATCAATTGCATCTTGGAGCTTCAAAAGCATATCCTCTCCATGCCTTTTGGAAATAGAAAGCTGTTGCCTCAGTTCTTGCACCTTTGTCTCACACTGTTCTTTGATAAAAGCCATTCGCAAGGATTCTTGCCTGGCAACTGGTGGTCCTTCAGATTCTCGTTTTTCTCTAGCCAGGACACATTCAGCTTCAGCCTTATCCTTTAGCTCCTTCAAATGAACAGATAAATTCCTGAATTCTTCAGTCTTCAGAACTTGCTGGGAGAGCTTGTGTGCAAGCTCATTATACTGAGATTGTAATGTCAGCTGTTCACCTTGGTATTTCTCCAGCAAAGTCATGTGAGGAATCTGTTCATCTAATTTGCTTCTGAGAACCGTCACCATGATGCCCAGTTCCTCTTTGGAGGCTATCAAGTAACAAATTTCTTCTTCAGCATTTGCCAGCATGTCTTTCAGATGTTCTACTTCAAGTGCATGACAATGTTTGGCCTGGGAAAGACCATCCTCAAGAATTGTAATCTGGTTCTTGTATTCCTCAACTCTCACCTTTGCAGCACTGTTAGAATCTGAAAGAACCTTATTTTGAGCAAGAGAGGCTTCCAGATCAGATCTAACAGCATCAAGAGCTGTCAACAACTTTAAATTTTCTTCAATATGATGATCCTTACCTGCAAAATCTTGATTCAACTTTGCCTGTAGATCATCACATTGTTTCCTAAGATCTCCAAGACAGTCATCAGATAGTTCAAGTTGCTGAGCAAGTCCCTGGACAACAGTTCCATATTGGTTTACAGCAAAGGTGAATTTAACATCAGAGGCTATTAAAGATTCATGCATTTGCAGTTCAAGACTTTTGAGAGCATGAAGAAGGGACACATCTTCCTTAAGTTTTTCAATACACTCATCACGCTGCAGCAAAAGATGATGAAGTCGAGATTTCTCCATTTCTAGTTCTGATGCCTGCTCTTGAAAATGAGCAAGTTCGGTATTTAGCTTCTCCAAGTCAAGTAAGTTGAGATGCTCCTCATTCAATTTGGAAGTAAGATCTCTCAGCCTACCCTCTAATTCAGAATTGGAACTTTTCTGAGAGTTCAATTCATCATGTAGACATCTCAAGTTATCTTTCAAGCTAATGATTTCAGATGCAAGCTTGACAGACTCCTCGGTCTTGCCCTGTAAGGAAGCTATGAGATCTTGCTTCTCTTGTATTACACTAGCGCTCTGCTTCTCTATTGAATGTAAGCTGCTATGCTTCTCATTCAATTGAAAAGTAAGATCTCGCATTGTCCCCTCGAGTTCAGCCTTAGAATCTCTCTCAGTGTGCAATTCATCATGTAGACTTCTCAAGTTTTCTTTCAGACAACTGATTTCGGATGCAAGCTTGGAAGATTCCTCAGTTGCACCCTGCAAGGACATCACGAGATCTTGCTTCTCTTGTAATAGCTTAGTGTTACACTTCTCCAGATCAAGTAAGCAGTTGCATTTCTCATTCAATTGGAAAGTAAGATCTTGCACCCTACCTTCTACTGCAGCCTTAGAAGCTTTCTCAGAACGCATTTCATCATGAAGACTTCTCAAGTTTTCTTTCAGACCACTGATTTCAGATCCAAGCTTGACAGATTCCTCAGTCTTACCTTGTAAAGACATCATGAGATCCTGGTTCTCTTGTATTAGCTCAGTATTACGCTTCTCCAGATCACTTAAGCTACCTTGCTTCTCATTCAATTGAGACATAAGGTCTTGCACCCTAGCCTGTAGCTCAGCCTTAGAATCTACCTCAGAATGCAACTCACCATGAAGGCTTCCCAATTTTTCTTTCAGACCATTGATTTCAGATCCAAGCTTGACACATTCCTCAGTCTTACCCTGTAAAGACACCATGAGGTCCTTGTTCTCTTGTAATAGCTCAGTAGTACGCTTCTCCAGATCACTTAAGCTATCGTGCTTCTCATTCAATTGAGACATAAGGTCTTGCACCCTAGCTTGTAGCTCAGCCTTAGAATCTACCTCAGAATGCAACTCACCATTAAGGCTTCCCAAGTTTTCTTTCAGACTACTGATTTCAGATGCAAGCTTGACAGATTCCTCGGTCTTACCCTGCAAAGACATCATGAGGTCCTTGTTCTCTTGTAATAGCTCACTATTACGCTTCTCCAGATCACTTAAGCTACCGTGCTTCTCATTCAATTGAGACATAAGGTCTTGCACCCTAGCCTGTAGCACAGCCTTAGAACCTATCTCGGAATGCAACTCACCATTAAGGCTTCGCAAGTTTTCTTTCAGACTGCTGATTTCGGATGCAAGCTTGACAGATTCCTCGGTCTTACCCTGTAAAGACATCATGAGGTCCTTGTTCTCTTGTAATAACTCAGCAATCGTTGAGCTGCTTCTCCCAATTTCATCAGCTAAAGAATCCAGGCCTAATATTTCTTGAACAACATGCCCATTTCTAGATGCGAGGTTTTGCAGTTCAACTTCCAAGAGGGAGAGATCAGCCAAAAGCTCTCGGTTCTGTTGCGCATGTTTTTCCTCCACTTCAGAGGTGAAGTGGAGTTTATTTGCAACAGATTCAAGTTCAAACTGAAGCTTCTCCACAAGGGCGTTAGATGTGCCTAATTTAGCAGCCATGTCCTGTATATTATTTTTAAACTTTTGCTTGACTGCAAGAATTTCTGAACTGGCTCTGCTAAGGGACACTTCAGAAGCATGTTTTTCAGCCTCTAGACACTTGTTATCTTCCATGAGTTGAAGAATCTTGCTACATGATTTATGTTGGATCTCTTCGACTTGGAACAGAAGACCTTTGAGATTATTCAAGTCCAAGTCGGGATGATGGGCTTTACCCAAAGGAGGAGTCCCAATAGATTGCTCACCATAAGATTCCAAAATATTAACTAACCTACCCTGCACAAAGCTGACATTTTGCTGAAGATTTTCCTTTGAAGAAACCAAATTGTCAAGCTTGGACTCAACAATTTTCAGGTCCTCCTTCAGAACAGATATTTCAGTATGAAGCATTCCATTTTCTAGCTTTCCTTGTTCCAATAAACTTGACAACTCTGCTTTCTCTTCCAAACAAGCTTCATATTTGCTCAGGCAATTTCTATATTCTGCTGAAATTGCTTCTACGCCCATGAGCTTCTCTGTGAGAAGACAGTTTTCCTTTGAAATCCCTTCCAGTTTATCCACTAAAATTTGATTCTGGAGAACAAGTTCATTGAACTTATTAATGCATCTAGCCTTGTCCTCATTTAGAATGCTAATATCTTCCAAAGCAACCTGCAGTTTTGCCATCAACTGATCCCTGCATTCATTTGAAAACTCTAACTGCTGAGCAAGTTCATCCATATATTTCTTCATTAATACAGAACTATGATCTGCCTCAAGCATTGTTTCTACTAGAGTCTTGGAGTATATGTCCAAGTACAAATTCACAGAGTGCATTTCATTTAGGTCTTCTTCAACCTTCATATAAAGCTCTTCCTGTAAGAAGAGTGATTTCTTCAAGTCCTCTAAAAGGACATCTCCGCAGAGTGATTGTTTCCTCGTACTTAAATTTTGATTGTGGAACTGCAATTGCATTGTAGTATCAGAACTTTCTAAGTATTGCAAACCATTGACATACTCGAGGTCCTCTGCCATTGAAGGTTCTAAGAATGCTTGTTTGATGAGGTTCTCATTAGTCTGAAACATGGAGACAACCTGTGATGAAAGGAGCTCAAGATCCTTTTGTAATTTTTCAACAGCAATTGAATAGTTCATGCGCGCCCTCCTAAGAGCTGCTTCTGATGAAGCAGCTCTTTTCTCGAGCTCTTTGTTAATGGCATCTAAATTGCGATTCTCGTCAACAAGCTGGACAATCTGGTGGTTCATATCTTGGCGCAAGGACTCCATTTCAGCTTTACTGCTAGAAATTGTATAAATGCAAGTAGAGTGCTCACTCCTAAGACCCTGCAGCTCTGTCAGCATTTGCTTCTGATTCTCCTCAAGTTCCTGAACGAGTGCTTCATAGTAGCACTCCATCTGATCCATTTTTTTGACGAGGCTTTCCCTTTCAAACTTTGCTTCATCCAGTTCTCTTATGAGATCAAAAATTTTTGTTTTCATTGCATCTACAGCACCCATAGAATCCGGTCCTTGAGAAACAAGGGAAGGTATACTAAAATGATGAAGTATATCTTCGGGTGGACACAAATCCAAATCCAACCCAAGTCCAGGCAAAGGGTGCTCCGTTTTCTGTAAAAAGGGGTCTCTTACCTCTTTTACATCCGTAATTACGGGTGGCACAATACTTAGCAAGGATATTTCATTCTCTGACCCTTGTTTTATATCCTGCAGAATCTGCTGCAATACCTCGAGTTCCGACTGGAGAAGCCTATGTTCTCGTTCATGGAAACCAAGGTAAGTCTTATTTTGAAGGTCCCGTATCCTGTCTTCCAGCAGTAAAATTCCTTTGATCCATTTAACTTGTATTTCTTGAACTGAGCGGCCACAATCAGCATGTACATTTTGTTTTTCTGTACTCTGAGGGCTTGCTTTTAAATTTTGTAGTCTTTCAACGTCATCCTTGAACTTCAAACATTCTAGTTTCAGGACAGAGACCTCCTTAGCCAATTCTTCACCAGAGGATATCTCAGCGGCAAGAAGGTGAGCAAACTTTTCGGCTTCAATGCCTAGTTCATTAGCTTGACTTTGCAGAGAACTCACTTCAAGCTTCAGCTCAAAAATTGACGTTTCTGCCAGTTCTAAGCTTCCTCTGAGTCTATTATTCTCATCACAAGCAATTGCCAAGTCATTATCCATAGAGCAGTCCGAAACCCATCCATGGACTGAATCATTACTCCCACGAGCCACGACTTGACTTTCAGAAGGAGTTGTTTGTCTTGGCTGTGGGCTTTGACTATTGGGAGGTTCATTTGAGTCACCAAAAGATGCACTCTTCACGCTATTGATTTCCTGCGTGCTGGAGGCATCATTTTTTTCAGCATAGAAACTTTCTGATGCATTAGAAGAGCCATCAAATCCGACAGCCATATCTCCATATTCTTCTACTTCTTCAACTGACGAAAGTTCTTTAGCATCTGGTCTGAATCTAGCCCTTCTGCTGCCCTGCATCACCGCAAAACGAGCCAAAGGGGGAGTTATACTTACAAATGGCCAAGAAACTATATCAACATAAAACTCTGTCCAAAGAAGAGGCATAACATATGCCATATAGTATTTTCATGTCATTTTTCTAAAAACATCAATTCATATCCTCCAAATGAGCGTGTCTAAAGGCAAGTAAATTGCGTGTGAGCTTGAAAAAATAGTTTGTGAGTTCTGTTATGAGGAATTGACATTTTGTTTGAAGGGGCAGATTGAGCAATACAGTCAATCAAAGCAAGCATAACTGAAAATTTTTCCTTGTCAGTGAAATACTGAAATCAAAGTAACTTTTCTTTAAAGATTACTACCACACCTTTCGCAACCTAATAAATCATTAGTCAGTATCTTATACATACGAGAAAAGTTGGGTATTCAATGTATACTAACCAGGAGTTTGAGTATGCAAGTGAATTGAACCAACTACAAAGAATTACGCAATTAGATAAACAAGTATGAGGTCAGGGATTAACACCTTTTCCATTTCACCACGAGCAGCGTCTCTGGAGACCGACACTTTTCCAGGGCCTGTGTCATCAGGCTTATTATCAACTCCCGACTGCAAACCCCTCTCCCGGAGTTCCCTTTGCTGCTCAAATTCTCTGTAGCCAAATATACACTACTATAACTCTATAAGTTGTTACAAAGAGTGATTATCTACATTTACAGTTAATGATGCCACACCTGAATCCTGTTTTGGATGTTAGCAACTGTACAGTGACCTGGCATAATAACATTTAGTCAATAAAAATATCAAAAGAGACAACATTAATTTGATATTTTTAATATGCAACGATGAATTCAATCATTGAGTAGTCCAAAGCTGGTAAAGGATAGCACAATGTTGAAGATAAAGTAGAAGACAAGTGCAAGTTACAACATCATGAACTATTGCTAACTACTACTACAGGCCAGCAATGAATCTCCTAAAATTTAATTCTATTCAAATTCAAATATTAAATTGATAATGATCTTAACCTATTAAGATCAAGACATAGATAACCACAAGAAGGCTCAAGTTGCACATAATGTAGATAAGTAAAAAAGAAAAATACTAAAAAAGCAATCCATAATCACTCACATGTAATATAGTTCCTGTATTGCATCCATGAAGAGGTAATGCAACTACAGAAGGCTTCGAAGCATCCGCATGTTCGGCAAGGTTGATTGTAGCCTCACCGAGAATACTAGCTCGCGAAGAACCCTAAAAGCAGTAAATTAAATTCAGAGCCATAGTTATTACTGCAAGAAATTAAAATTCATAGGATATGCAAGAAAAATGGAGAATTAATTTGATCTAGTTGTCCCAAGAGCTGAAAATGGAAGCATTTTTTCAATTAAAGGAATGACCATAGATCATGTAGATACATAAGAAGGGCATAGAATGCAGTAGGAAAGTTCACCATTGCAACAACAATTTTGTACAGCTTCTCATCATATTCTTTGTTTTTTACATCTTGGAGAAGCCTCGTAGTCTCATAAATAGGATCTGCCCATTTGCATGATCCATTTCTCACACTTGCTTTAGTTGTCTTTGCTGTTGTCTTGCCGGAGTCTGCTGGGATAAATGATATAAATAATTTGTCCCATCCAGTTTGTGGGATCTGTAACATGAAAAGGGATAGGACTTTGTTTAGTGAATGCATCCACCAAAGAAAAGGCAAGCATTTTCAGAAACCATCTTCCTCCTTGACAGAGCATTGATGATTTTTATTGTATACTTCACCAGAAGAACTTGAATGCCAAAGAATTGGCTGATTTAATGGCTTCTACAGAGTAACTATGAAGTAGAATTTCAAGTTCAGAACTGGTCAGTTTGACCCTAAGGAAATGAAAAAGTTCCCAAGAATTCAAATGGAATAAACATGAGACAAGACAAACACAACTTTAAGCACAATATAACACAAACACAAGTTTCCTGTAGACTGTCCAGCTTACAAACAGAATCTAGAACAAAATCCACTCAAGTCTAGAGTGAGAATGTGAGGATCAAAGAACTGAAAGAAGAACGCATAACAAAATGACTCCGAAGCCACAACTAGATACTAAACATATCTTTAGAAAGAGGGCTCATAGAAGATCATATGCAATTCCATATATTGAAGGGCAAGCTTACATGTGTTGCATGAAACTGAAGCCGAAAGACCACTTTAACTTTATTCTTCTCAAGCTTCCACTTGGTGATCCTCGACATTATTGCGATTCTAGTCTAACAACAGCTAACAACCCTGGGCTCCCTTGCCTATGTATGTACAAGAGAATCTCAGTTTCCCTGTAAGAATCTTTAATCAGAAAGTGCCAATCCAATTTTTGCATAGAACAATATCTATAAGCAGAAAGAAGGCTAATAGATGAATAGCAAGCCAAGTCCTATGTGGAAAATATTGTAACAATGAACAAGTGATGACACCAGCTACTTTTGCAGTGGCATTCTTTTAGCCTGATAGTAATTCATGATGTTGATTGTTGAATGCTAATCTCACAGAAATTTTAAACTGACCCCTCATTCTCAGACAAGTTAATCATTTAAATCACAAATTCCTACAAAAATTATAGGATGCATAAATTAGCTCAAAGAATTACAACCCCAATTAAAAGGCCATTGGGAGAAAAACAAGAAAAGGGAAAGATGGAATGATGGATGGTAGGTGGGTTCTATAAGCTGGCATTAGTTGAGAGGCAATGCAGTGATCTTCATGTTCATAATAATCCCAAGAACTATATGCACAAACATTAACTAACGGAAAACAATCAGTAAGTGAGCTGGAACTAAACCCCAGAGTGTTCCAAGGGAGATCAGAAGAACCGGATCTTGAAAGCTACTCAGACAACATGAACTACTCCGAGCTGAAAATTGAGCAAAATCCAGGAAATGCCACTTCTCAATTAAACAAATAAGCTAAAGATCAACGAAACCTATCTGATCCCAACCTTTGACTTAATCAAAAACTTCCACAAGATGCCACTTGAAGAAAAAACAGACAATCTGGATCGCCCAGAATGCTGCTGAAATTATGGGACCCAGAAACAATCAAGGCCTTAAAAAACTGAACAAAGTGAGTCCTTTTCTAGAAAATAAACTCCAACAAAATTTAGCAAAGATGCAGTCAATAGTGTTCCCAAAAAGCCCAAGAACAAAGAGAAAAGGCCAAGAAAGATAAAGAAAACAGTGAACTAACATCACTATTTCCACATTCAAAAACACAAAATACAATCTTTTATGTCTTGCCTGATTCTCGCTGCAGAATGCACACACGTCAGCTTCGTATCAGTGACAACATCATTGGGTCTTCACGCATTTCGCATTCAAAAGCTCCCACATCATATTCAAGAAAAAATTAAAGAAAATTCGAAAATATCTTCTTCTTTTTTTCAAAAAATATAATAATAATAATAATAATAATAAACTCCTAGTGTACAAATAAGGAAGTGTGTAGTTGTCTGAATCTACCTAATTTATGAGATTTGGGGAGTGCTTAAAATGCAAGGAAGAAAATGGAAGAATCTTTGGAAAGAAGAGAAAGGGGGGAGACTCAGAGGCAGACAGACAGACAGACAGACAGGGGCTGGAGCGTATATTTTCGATAAATCTGGGGGTTTAAATTTTCTGAAATTCAAATGTTCTACATGCTGACGTCACTCGGGAAGCGGGGTGAAAGTGCAATTAAGGTAGAAGTAAGGGGTGATGTGTAAAGAAAGATAAATCCCGCCAAAGGACCGTAATTGTCATTGATTAATGATAGATGATAGATTATCTGTGACATATTGCATGAGTTGGTGGGGGGAACGTGTGATATTACTAAAATGACCCTCCCTACGGTAGAGTTTTTTTGAGTACTATTGACGCTGTTACAATGCAGTATCTGTTCGTAACTACTTTCTCAACTTACTGAAGATTTAAATGTTCGAACTCACTCCCTTTCATATAGAATGCAACCAAGTGTCACTAGACTACAAGGTGTTGGCTTATGATAGAGTTTAAATCATCTATAACCCTTTGATTTAATGATATTTTCCCTAATTTAAATGAGCATTATTATTTAATCATTAATATTAGGGGGTGTAAAAGTGGAAATTAATAAGTAAATAATTATTAATCTAAACTCTATGGCGCAATAATTTGGTGTGTTTGTTCGGTGGGTGCCGTGGAGTCTGATGAATCTCATGATGCCTCCACAGTCCACGCTGAGGTCCAGTGGAGGACAGATCGGGTTTGAAATTGACGATATTGCCCCCAAAGGTTGACTTGGGAATTCAAGTACAAATAACCCTTGTAGTTGGTAACTTGATATTTTATCATATTTATATTAACTATATATACTACAGAATAATTCATTATTCATTCCAAGACATCATTCCTGGAGTAGTTTGCAACAATAAAGTACTATTGCCTCGTACATTAAACAAAACTTCCTTTTGTTTTAGATATAAAATAAGATATAATGGGGCAACACATCCAAACTGGTTCACAACTAACTTGATAATTGTCCACATAAGCAGCTCAGTTGGTCATGAAGTTTGAGAAGAAAAATCAGGAATCGAGTCTGGTAGCAACCTCGCAACATCTCAAAGTGAGGATTTACTTAGTAATTTATGTAAAAGTTATAGACAACTTATAATGTAAAAGTATTACATTTGTTAATGTATTTTGAATATTGACATGATTCGACACCCGTGTGAATTAGTTTTTAGTTTTGGCACATTAGCTGATTAGCAGTATCAAATAAGCAACAAAAAACCCAAGTCAACAAAATTATATTGAAGTCCCATTCTCTTGAAATCAGTTCAAAAGTTTATCCTCTAGAAGCAACTATCTCACATTTCATGATTATCTATCAATTGATCCAAATTTGGGTCGATTGTGGATTGTGAGATTAATCTAATAAATTTAAATTAAATTACTCCGTATAAAGATTAACTTTTATTCAAACAAAAAATTAAATATTTATAACTTTATAATTATATTAATAGTTTGTTTATTAATTGTTTCAAATTATCACCTGTCAGCTTATGCCACCAAACCTATCTCATTTTTGGCATTCTCCTTAAATCCCTCTTGATGAGTGTTTTACGCATTCCACTAGTTTGATTGACTATCGTAATCACACCACCTAATCTCCATCAACCTTACAAATTTTATTTATATATTAGCACCATCCTTAAATAATCACAAATATAATTAAATGAGATCATCCTAAAACATATTAATATGTGGTAGCTAAAAATGGGTGTGTGAGTAAGTGGAACATGATTCTCGTATCAGAAGGAGTTTATGAGTGTGATTATTGTCAACACTATTGATAAGGAATATATATACCTGACCTCTCGGTATTCAAGTGGACTACCGAGATGAGAGACTCATGACTATTTACCGACCTTATTCACTACGATACCGACCCCATCTAGTATGTTGGACTGAGTAGGTGCTTAATTAACAAATGTATATTAGTTATGAAGATTTTATATTATCTAAAAATTAAACTAATAAGTGTGAATGAAAGCTATACACTTCATTTATGTATGTTTTTTTCTGTTACTTTTTTTTAATACATTATGTTATAAGAGTTGCACTATACAATATTTTGGTCAAAAATATCCCTACCGTTATCTCCCTTTATCTTTTTCAACTATTATTGTCATGCACTCATGCATATGCATTCACTATATATTTTCTTATCTTCTTCAATGATAATAATACAAAGACATTATATATTATTGAAGTATTATATAAATTATTTATTAAAATATAAATATCAAATTTATTTAAAAAATGCTTTACATTATTATTATTATTATTATTATACAATAATATAAATATCTAAAATTTAAATAAATTTAAGATTTTAATATAAAGTATTAATATTAGGTATGATTTTTGCATATTGCGCATAGAAAATACTAATCAAAATAATAATACTTGAGGTAATTTCTATTCCTTTTATTATTATGCTGGAGAAAGTTCCTTTTTTTACCAGCCAGTGGGCAATTCATTATAGCACTTTTAAGGAAATCGACTTAATAGAAAAGCTTAATTATGAGGATGTTAACAGCAGCTTTAAAGAAATTTTTATTTAGATTAAAGTGAGTGTGGAGGAAAACGTTAAGGGGTCGTTTGGTTCACGGAATGTCAGATTGCTGGGAATGTTAGATTCCTAGTAATGTTAGATTTATGTGTTTGGTTAAAACTGAGGTATATAATATAAACCTGTTTGGTTGAAGAATTGTTGTTTATGTTATAATCTTTATTTTACTTTAATACCCTCAACATATGTCATTCAAAAGACTTTATTTTAATTATTTTACCCACATAATTTAAAATTGCATCTTCTATGCACATTATTTTACCCACATAATTTAAAATTGCATCTTCTATGCACAAAGGTGATATTTTATTTTTTACAAGATTATATATATATATATATATATATATATATAAAAGCATAATTGATGCAATTAAGCACCCCTCGTAAGGTGCTTCCAGGTTATGCTTTTGCAGCACCTATTATTATTATTATTATTATTATTATTATTGTTGTTATTATTATTATTTATAATTTATAATTATTTTATTATAATAAATAATGAGTAATTATAATAATATAATTTATTATCATATAATAAAAACTAAAAGCTCAACAGCATAAAAGATATTATCATAGTAGCAACAAAATAATTTTTTCATAGTAGAAGAAGGGCAAAGTAAGTAAATAAGCCAAGGGAATCTCACATTACCTAAAAAAGATGAGGGATTCACATTCCCTCAAAAATCTTATGTGGAGGCTATCTTTAATTCCCTGGGAATGTTATATAACTCCAACCAAACATATGAATGCTACATAGCTAACCAAATATACCCTTTGTTATCTTAGATAACCTGAACCAAACGCCCCCTAAAGGGCAATCATATCCATCGATTATAGGTGTACGTAACTAAACACTAAATTATACACTTATATGAATAAGGAGGCCAACAAATTCTTACTTTGTCCCTAAAATCAAATTTGAGGGCATCTAATGGTATTTTTTTACAAGGTTTAATATTAGAACTTTGGATTTTTTATTTATTTTTTTGTTTTGTAGTGGCAAGGGAAACTTACCCGTTACTATCACTATCTAAAGGTGTGCATTAGGTATGCATCGCTATATAGCCATAGTATGTAAAGGATCACAAATAGGTAAATCAACTTTATTTATGTTGTTCATAGCTAGTTAATCGGCTTAACATGCATTATGATTTATCAAGTCAACATACATGATCAACCTGATTAGGTTGCGGTTGCCTACTTTGGGCCATTTATCATAGGTGGTTAATGTTGTATTAAAGAAATAACACCGAAAATATAAACTCTGCCTCTTAATTTATACATACACGGGCATATAACTCATTACAAACTGTTATATATATCTAGAATCTCAAATTTTATACATACATACATATATACGTATACATACGTGCGTGTATGTATATATATATACACTTGATATGATCTTCATTTTCATAGAGGAAGTTAGGTGGGTAACGCACATGTATATATATACGTACGTGTATAATAGCAGTAGCATCATATCCTTGAACATCGATATCTGATCTGCGTGTACTATATTGTTTGCTCACGGTTGATTCGTTGCTTTGGTTGGTTGTTTTTTCAGGGACAAGAATCAGACACAGGCGCACGAACAGGATAAACTTTCTTAAACAACATGGTGGAGAAACAACCGCTGCCGTTTTGCCTCTTCTCCAACTGTTGTCGAGATGTGCTTGTCGTGATGAGTTTCGTCGCATCGTTTTCACTCCTTGCCTCTCGTTTCATCGTCTCTCTGAGATGCTTTCTCAGCACATACATTTCCGTGAGCTCGCATGCCGCCGTCGACATATCTCCGGCCAGTTATCAGACAACCTACCTGCGAGATCGAATGATTTAATTTGAAGTTTGGGTTTTAATTTGTTTGTAGCTAGAGATGGCCTCCAAAAGAAACACACGTATATATAGCAGTGTTCCGGATAGGGTTCACGCTAGCAGCTCAATTTGTCTTCAGTGGTAGATTATGAACAAAAATACATAATCAAATTTTACACAGTTATAAAGTTATACCTAATGTGATGATTTTTTATAGATACCAAACAATAACTAATATTCTCACTTATTAATGAGCTGTTTTTGTTTTTGTTTTTTTTTTTTTCTTTTGGATGCTCAGAGTTTCCACCATTGAATACAATGAATTGCAGACATCTTAGGTGGAACAATTAACTTGAAGATTTAAAATTATTTCATACCTAGTGTTTGTCCTGATTTAAATTTTATTATATCACCGAAATTGGATATGAACCATTATTAAAGTGAACAAAAATTACTTATTGTAACAAGTGTTTCACACGGATTATTATATTATATATATTCCTTGAGTAGACATTCGTGTATGTTTGTTGATTCCACGTCAGCTCCATTGTGGCATTCCTTTCCTTTCCTTTCCTTTTCTTGTTGTCTTGTCGGTTTTAGTCATGTTGCAAGTGGTGGTTGAGGAGGAGTTCCATTGGGAAACATTATAGTAGTGCACACAACTGAATATATATCGTACTTGAAAATCCTTTTTGATCCGTCATTTGTTGTTTGTTATACAAATTATTATATTACGGAGTATTACCAATAAGAAGTCTAGTTTCTTAATTGTTTAAAAACATTTCAAATTCCATCATTTTACTAATTAAAGCTCCTAATACATACAAGTCTTGAGCATGCTAGCTAGAACGAAACACAATAAATTTTTACAATAATTCATAATAATAAGTTTAATCATATTTTGAAAATTGTATTTTTCTTTTAATACTTTTAATCACAATATAAATCTATCTCTCACACACACAATAAACAAGTTGGAAAGGTAAATAATTTATTTATTTTTAATCTCAAGCTTGTGGAGGCTCCACTACTATGAAAGTTCAAACCATCAATGAGTAATGAACTATATACGTGTGTGGGCTATAAGTTTGTAATGGAAGTTACGCAATGATGACAATGACATTTTTTTTTTAATTATAATATATTTTAGTTAGATTACTATTTATATTTGATGGATAATATACTAGGATAATATACTAGGTATGGGCTAATGGACATGATCAATAATTTCCAAAAAAGAAACCCAGTAGAATTGTTCTATTCTTTTGCCCCCACTCGAAATATTTTATGAATCCGCCCCTGACCCCACTTGTATTATTGGCATCCCCGTGCTAGCAAATTATACTGTGAATATATAATAAATATTTATTTTTAGTATAATAAAGATGAATTTTTATATAGGCTCTGTTTGGCAGAGCTTATTTAGGAGCTTATAGCTTATTTTAAGCTACTAATAAGCTATAAGCTTTGTTTTGTAATGTTCTCAAAATAAGCTAGTAGCTTAAAATAAGAGCTTATTTTGAAACGCTACTCTAGGTAGCTTTTTAAAAATAAGCTAGTAGCTTCTTAACTTTTTTCCATCTTTATCCTTATTATTTTAAATAAATGATATCATTTACCCCTCTAAATTAAAACTCTTTTGGCCTTTTCAATTCAATATGTTTCGTTGTAATTTCAATTTGACATTTGTGTTTGGACAATAATTTTTGTATGAACTAATTTTATAAATTACAAACATTTTGTTTTACTTTATATATTTTCAAATATATGTTCTTACTTTATATGTTTATTAAAATATATTGATTTCATTATTTCATATTTTAATATGTAAACAAATTTATTTAAATTTAAAACTATTTAAATTTTATGAAGATGTTCTTTTTAGTCTTTTTTACATTTATCAGCTTATCAAAAAACTAATTTTACCAAACACTTTTAAGCATAACAACTAGTTTAACAGCTCTTCATATTTCAGCTTCGAGCTTATAGCTTTTCAGCTTTCAGCTTTCAGCTACCTTTTCAGCTATGCTTGCCAAACATAGCCATAGTATATTAAAAATAAACTTACAAATGAACTTATTAATATATTAAAAATAAACATGTATATGTATATGTATATGTGTATATATATATATATATATATATATATATATATATATATATATATATATATATATAAATATGAGT